>NC_087172.1:6160000-6207500 GCF_035594125.1 Scylla paramamosain | reverse complement strand
TCAATGCCTCGAAAACTCAATTCCTCCATCTATCAACTCGACACAACCTTCCAGACAACTATCCCCTCTTCTTCAATGACACTCAGCTGTCCCCCTCTTCTACACTGAACATCCTCGGTCTGTCCTTTACTCATAATCTGAACTGAAAACTTCACATCTCATCTCTAGCTAAAACAGCTTCTATGAAGTTAGGTGTTCTGAGACGTCTCCGCCAGTTTTTCTCACCCCCACCCCCAGCTGCTAACTCTGTACAAGGGCCTTATCCGTCCATGTATGGAGTATGCTTCACATGTCTGGGGGGTTCCACTCATACTGCTCTTCTAGACAGGGTGGAATCAAAAGCTTTTCGTCTCATCAACTCCTCTCCTCTAACTGACTGTCTTCAGCCTCTCTCTCACCGCCGCAATGTTGCATATCTAGCTGTCTTCTACCGCTATTTTCATGCTAACTGCTCTTTTGATCTTGCTAACTGCATGCCTCCCCTTCTTCCGCGGCGTCGCTGCACAAGACTTTCTTCTTTCTCTCACCCCTATTCTGTCCACCTCTCTAACGCAAGAGTTAACCAGTATTCTCAATCATTCATCCCTTTCTCTGGTAAACTCTGGAACTCCCTGCCTGCTTCTGTATTTCCACCTTCCTATGACTTGAATTCCTTCAAGAGGGAGGTTTCAAGACACTTATTCACCAATTTTTGACCACTGCTTTGACCCTTTTATGGGACTGGCATTTCAGTGGGCATTTTTTTTTATTAGATTTTTGTTGCCCTTGGCCAGTATCCTTCCTACATAAAAAAAAAAAAAAAAATCTAACCTAAATCAATCTAACGTAACCTAACATACTGGAACCTAACCTAACCTAACCTTGTCTAATATACTGAACTTGACCTAACCCGAGCAACCTAACCTAACCAAATCTAATCTAGCCTCTAACTTAAACTAACCTAACCCAGTCTAATCTAACCTATGACTTAACCTTACCTAACGCAACCTAACTTAAACAACCTTATCTTAATTTAAACCAACAAAAACAAACTGAACTTAACCTGACTCAATCTAATGTATCCAAATCTGAACCTAACCAAACCTGGCATAACATATGAAATCACAAAAGAACTCAGACACTTTCCTACTTGCTCTACAGCCTCCTCTAAACATTACAATGCCAAGGAACAGAAAAAAAAAAAAAATGTTAAACTTTTTTCTCCTTCTGTGTAAATGTTTGTAACGACTGTGTGCTGTGACTGTGATGTGATTTGTTGCATATGACGTTGCAGAGATTAACTACCATAACGTAACTTAACCTAAACTAACTTAATCTAATATAAAGTAACAACCTAACCAAACCAGCATGACATAACTTAACCTAACGCAACGTAACCTATCCTAACCTAACCAGCATGACGTAACCTAATGTAATCTAACATAACGTAATCTAACCTAACCCAGTCTACCATAGCGTAACCTAACATAACTTAACCTAACATAACCTAACATAACCAAACCTAACCTAACCTTATCTAACCTAACCTAACCAACATAACCTAACCTAAGCAAACCTAACCTTATCTAACCTAATCTAACCAGCATAACCTAACCTAACCTAACCTAAACCATAACCAAACCTAACATAACCTAACTTAACATAACCCAACATAACAACCTGGCAATTTTTATAGGCAAAAGTTCACTAGAAAAACGCTTCGGTAAAAAAAGGAAAAAAAGAAAGCCTTCTATGTAATATATATATTTTTCCTTTTTGCCTCTCTCTCTCTCTCTCTCTCTCTCTCTCTCTCTCTCTCTCTCTCTCTCTCTCTCTCTCTCTCTCTCTCTCTCTCTCCTTATTTTTCTCTTTCCAACTATCGAAAAATGGTGAAAAAGGAATATCGTGGAATGTGCAAATAAGAAAAGAGAGGAAAAAAAAACGTAAGGAAAGTGAGTTAGCAAAGAGTAAAGAAAAAGTGAAAGGAAACAAACAAGGGAAAGTGTAGAAGGAAATTAAAAAGTGTCAATACTACAAAAATTAAGAGAGAGAGAGAGAGAGAGAGAGAGAGAGAGAGAGAGAGAGAGAGAGAGAGAGAGAGAGAGAGAGAGAGAGAGAGAGAGAGAGAGAGAGAGAGAGAGAGAGAGAGACTTGAGGAGGAAGAAGAGAATGAAGGAGGAGAAAGAGGAGGAAGACAAGGAAAAAAAGAACTGCAGTAGAAAAGATAAAAGAGAAAGAGTTAACGTTAGGAAAGCGATAAATATGGAAGAAGAAAGAAGAAGGAAAGAGGAGGAGGAGGAGGAAAGCAAAAAAAAGAGGAAGTGGGGAAAAAAAGATGAGGGAAAGAGAGGAACAAGTAGAATTCTAAATGAAAAAAAAAAAAAAACGCGGAAGAAGAAAGAAAACAGAAGAAAGAGGAAGAAGAGGAAGAGGAAGTAGAAGAGCGGGAGGTGGTTAAGAAAAGGAAAAAAGTGAGAAAAATCAGTAAAAGAAGTATGACCTGAGAGAAACAAGAAAAAGTAAGAATGAACAGAAAAGAGTAAACAAGAAAGAGAATAAGATGAGGAAAGGAAACAAAAAAACAGAAAAAAAGAGAAAAGAAGCAGAGAAGGGGAAGAAAAATAGAAGAGACAAACAGGGCAAGCAAGGAATATTAAACATGGAAGGAGGAGGAGGAGGAGGAGGAGGAGGAGGAGGAGGAGGAGGAAAAAAGTAAAAAAAGTAGAAGACAAGAAAAGTGAGGATAGGAAAAAAAATATTAAAGATGGAAGAAGAACGGAGAGGAGGAGGAGGAGGAGGAGGAGGAGGAGGAGGAGGAGGAGGAGGAGGAGGAGGAGGAGGAGGAGGAGGAGGAGGAGGAGAATACATAAAAAAATAAAAGTGACAGTGAAGGACCAGATAAAAAGCGGAAGAGACAAACAGGAAAAAAGTAGAAGTAAGAAAAATATTAAACATGAAAGGAAGAAGAGGAGGAAAATAAGAAGAAAGGAGAAGAACACAGAAAATAAAAGTGAAAGAATGAAGAAAAAAGTGGAAGACACAAACAAGAAAAGTAGAAATAAGAAAACATTAAACAAGGAAGGAGGAAGAGGAGGAAAAATAAGAAAGGATAACACAAAGAAATAGAGAAAAATGAAAGAGAGGGATTAGAAAAAAATGAGAGAAAAACAAGAAAAAAGAGTAAGAATAAGAAAAAAATGTTAAGCATGGAAGAAAAGAAGGAGGATTAGGAGGAGGAGGAGGAGGAGGAGGAGGAGGAGGAGGAAAAGGAGGAGGAGGAGGAGGAGGTAAAGGAGAAGAAGGATAAGAACAGTATATAAAAAAGAAAAGTAACACCGAAGGACAAAAAGAGACAAACAAGAAAAGTGAGAGTAAGAAAAAAATATTAGGCATAGAAGGACGTGGATGATAAGGAGGAGGAGGAGGAGGAGGAGGAGGAGGAGGAGGAGGAGGAGGAGGAGGAGGAGGAGGAGGAGGAGGAGGAGGAGGAGGAAGAAGACACAGAAAAAAAGGGACAGAAAAGGGACAGGAAAATACGTTAAAGGATTGATGCCTCGTCTGCAGCAAAGGAAAAGTATATAGACTAAGGCCTGGTAAAGCTCTCCCCTCCCCTCCGCTCCCCTCTCCTCCCCTCCCCTCTTCTCCCAACTTCCCTGGTCCGTGTCCCTCCCAAGACGCCCCCAGGTATTGAGCGCACCTGAGCCCCTCGCCAAGCAGGTGCTCCTAATATTCCAGTCTTTACCTGTAGTGTTTCTCACCTCACCTGTGTTCCTTTCATGAGGTGAGTGTGCTGGGTGGTTTGTGACTCGGTGGTGGTGGTGGTGATGGTGGTGCTATGATCATTGTTCTGATGATGAGGATGATGATGATGATGATGATGATGATGATAAATTCCCAATCTTGTTTTTTTCTTGTTCTTGTTCTTTTTATTATTATTATTATTATTATTATTATTACTACTACTACTACTACTGATAATACTACTACTGTCACCACTACCCCTACTACAACTATTGCTACTTCTCCTCCTCCTCCTCCTCCTCCTCCTCCTCCTCCTCCTCCTCCTCCTCCTCCTACTACTACTACTACTATTACTACTACTACTACCACCACCACCACCACCATCGCCAATGCTCCATGCAAGTCGCTCGTAATACCCTAACTTACTCACTGCCACTTTTGTGTTCTATTTTTGCGCTGCCCAAGCAAGTGTAAATACTGGACACACACACACACACACACACACACACACACACACACACACACACACACACACACACACACACACACACACACACACACACATTTACTTCTCTTTCTCCTTTTTTAAGACTTTTGTTTAAATAAAATGTTCCTGTTGATCATGTCACAAAATATGTAAGTAAATATATAAATAAATAAATAAATAAATAGATAAGTAAATAAATAAATAAACAAACAAATAAATAAATAAATAAACGAATGAATGAATGAATGAATGAATGAAAGAAAGAATTAAATCAATGAACAAAAACATAATTAATAAAAAAAATAAACAAGTAAATCAATAAAAAAAAAGTGAGTAAATAAATAAACGAAAGAACGAAATAACGAACGAACGGACAAATGAATAAATGAATCAACGAACAAATGAATGAATGAATAGATGAATAAATGTGTAAATAAACAAATACAACCAAACCCCCGGCACAATTTCATTACGAACCATTAATCACAAACGAAAATGTAATGATGTTTCCTCCCATAGAGTTTTATTATTTTAGCAAATTGGTCAAGGGGAATCATCAAAGGGAAATTAAGGGAGGGGAAAAAAAAATAATGAATATAGAAAAGACAATAATCGCAGTTCAAATAAATAAATAAATAAATAAAAATATAATAAAAATAGACGAAAAATTAATGAGAGAGAGAGAGAGAGAGAGAGAGAGAGAGAGAGAGAGAGAGAGAGAGAGAGAGAGAGAGAGAGAGAGAGAGAGAGAGAGAGTAATTAAAGCAAAATGGATTCTTGGAGACGTGACAAACTGAAGGAAATGAACGAAAACGGAGGATGGAATTGAAGTGGAGTGTTATAAGTCTCTCTCTCTCTCTCTCTCTCTCTCTCTCTCTCTCTCTCTCTCTCTCTCTCTCTCTCTCTCCCCACCTTTCTTCCTTCCCGTCCACGCTTTTCTCTCCCTTTTTCAGTTAACTCTTATGCTCCTGACGTTAGCTTCTCTTGTGACTGTCAGCCATGCGAGGAGGAGGAGGAGGAGGAGGAGGAGGAGGAGGAGGAGGAGGAGGAGGAGTTGGAGGAGGAGGAGGAGGGAGGGGAGTCTCATCGGCAAGATTTATCGCCATGAAAGAAGGTAAGTCACTTGAATTTCGTTTTCTCTGTTTCAAATCATTCCATTCCTTTTCTTCTTCCATCATTTCGTTTTCTTTCGTACTTATTTACCTTCCCTGATTCCGTTCTCTCTCTCTCTCTCTCTCTCTCTCTCTCTCTCTCTCTCTCTCTCTCTCTCTCTCTCTCTCTCTCTCTCTCTCTCTGTTCTTTTAACTCTTCCCTTCCTCACCTTTACATTCCAATACCTTGCTGTCTCTTTCCTCATCTCTCTCTTTCTCTTCCCTCTTTCACAAACTACATTCCATTCATGTCCTTTTTCTTTCCTCCTTTATCTACTCTTTCTCTCTTCCTTCCGCATTCACGCGCTTCTGCCCTTCTCTCCCCTCCCTTCTCTCTCTCTCTCTTTTCTCCCCCTCCTGTGGCAGTGGTAGTTAGCATGCTTCTCTCTCTCTCTTCCCCCCGTCTCTCTCTCTCTCTCTCTCTCTCTCTCTCTCTCTCTCTCTCTCTCTCTCTCTCTCTCTCTCTCTCTCTCCGGTCTGTAGTCGTAGTGGTAGTGGTGGTGGTGATGGTGGTAGTAGTAGTAGTAGTAGTAGTAGTAGTAGTAGTAGTAGTTGTTGTTGTTGTTTAGTTGGTATCCCTCTCTCTTCTTTTCCCTTCCTTCCTTCCTACCTCTTTTTTTCCTCTCCATTTTCTGCATTTTTTTTTCTTTTCTTCTTTTCTTTTCTCCTCCTCCTTTTTCTTCATCTTATTATTATTATTACTATTATAATTCATAGTAGTAGTAGTAGTAGTAGTAGTAGTAGCAGCAGAATGTAACAGCAGTAGCAGTAGTAGTAGCAGTAGTAATAGTAGTAGTAGTAGTAGCAGCAGTAGTGGTAGTAGTAGTAGTAGTAGTAGTAGTAGTAGTAGTAGTAGTAGTAGTAGTAGTAGTAGTAGTAGTAGTAGTAGTAGTAGTAGTAGCAGTAGTAGTAGTAGTAGTAGCACTAGCAGCAACAGCAATCACAACAACAGCAACAGCAACAACAACAACAACAACATCAATAGCAGTAAACATCCATCTCACTTTTTTCCCGTCTCTCTCTCTCTCTCTCTCTCTCTCTCTCTCTCTCTCTCTCTCTCTCTCTCTCTCTCTCTCTCTCTCTCTCTCTCTCTCTCTCCACTCTCTCCCTCTTCCCTCGCCCGCACCATCAGTAGTTAGCATTCCTGACTGCCGAGCCGCCCGCCCTACCTAGCCTGGGGAGGTAATCTTGGGCAGGGCGAGCAGCTGACACCCCGTTGATTTAGCTGTCCATCCGTCCAGCCATCCTCTGCCTGGTGAATACTCTGCCCAGGTAACAGTGTGGGGAAGGCTCCGTTTTTTTTTTTTTTTTTCTATAGTGAACGAGTGGAATATTTTACGGGGAATGTTCTAATCTTTTACTGCCATGGTTTTTTATTAACATAGAGATTTATATTACATTGTTTGGATTGACTTAAAGAAAAAAGAGATTAATTTCTACTTTACTTTATTACGTATAGTGAACGAGGGATATTTTAAGGGAGATATTTTAAACTTTTCTTACTACAGTCTTTTGTTCACACTGAGATCACTGTAATGTATTGTTTGGATAGACATAAAAAAAGGGAGGTTAATTTAATCACTGCATCCGAATCCGACCTAATTACCCCTCCTACCTTCGTGTTGTCAGCAAAATTTAGTAACATCGCTACTAATCCCACTATCTAGATCATTAGTGTCGCATTATCTAGATCATTACTATTTTTTTGTTAACTTTTTAGGAAGGTCGTTTATTTGTGTTTATTATCGTTCCAATTCAATTCAAATCCACTTTACTATCACAAACAAACGTACGATACACAGACTGACTCCTATGCACTGGACTAAAGAAATATCCGCATTTTGTTGCAAAGATAACACTGCAGATGAGACAACTATCTTATTGTCATCATGTAAGAGTTATTTTCCTAAGCTGAGAGGGGAAGTGCATCTTTCATTTTACCTTTCTGTAAAACTGCCAAGGAGTAATTTTCTCGAGGTAATAAAAATTCAAGGAAGGTAACTACACTTTTTGTTCGGAAGGAAGAGGTTATTTTGCATCTCAAAGGCAAGTTTTTCTCCATCATGTGTCATTTTTGTATCCCGGCGCTGAGTAACCTGACTGAGAATTAAAGGGAGACTAGGAATATGCATGAGGAGAAATAAAAGGAAGATTAGAATGAGCTGTGGCTATTTTTCCCCGTGTGTCAGCGCCGTGGCCAGTCAGGCTAAGAACAAAGGGAGGCAGGAACACAAGGGGGAAATAAAGGGAGACACAGAGGGAGCACCGCGGCTATTCTTGTATGATATATGTCTTCCCTTCACATTTACCCTTCCACTTTTCCTCATCTGCTATTTTGTCTTCCCGCCTCTCCTGTCTTTCCCTTCTTTACTCCTTTCATTAACCTGTTCACTCCCTCTTTCTTATCTTTCTTATTTCTTCCTTACACATTACTAACCATTCTCTTCTCCCCATCTTCCTCACTCACCTTTCACTCCTTCCCTTCCTTATACCTCATTAACCTTTCTCTTCTCCCTTTCTTCCTTACTCCCTCCTTTTCTTCCTTCACTTCCTTACATCTTACTAACCCTTCTCTTTTTCTTATCTTCCTTACTTTTATTCCCCCTTCTCTTCCTTATACCTTACTAACTCTTTTTTTATCCCTACCTTCAATATCCTCTCTTCCCTTCCTTCCTTTCCTTATCTTTCTCTCTCTTCTTACCTTTAACACCCATTTTTTCTCTTCCTCCTCTTACCATTATACTCCCCTCCCTCTCTTTCTCTTTAATTTCTTCACCCACCTTTTCTTCTCTCCTTCCCTAACTCTTTGCAACCCTTTCATCTGTTTTTGTCTCCTTCCTTCCCTTATCACCACTTCCTCTTAATCCTGCTCCCCTCCCTCTCTCTTCCTTCCCCCTCTTTACCTTTCCTTCCCTCCCTCCCTCACCCCTCCCTTGATTCCTCCCCGCTCTGGTCATCACCCCATCAACTTCCTCACCCTTCACAATCATCACTAGCTAACCCTCTCTTCCACACTCCCCTTCACTCACCCACTCTTCCACATCCTGTTCCTCTCCCCCTCCACCCCTCAGCTCTCCCCAAAACACGTTCTAACACTTCCCTTTATCAGTTTTCCTCACCGTTCACCATTATCATTAACACACCTGTCCATTCTTCCACACCTGTTTTTTTTCCCTTCCTTCCCTCTCTTAAACTTCCACCCTCTGACTCTCTCCACCCACCATCCACTCACCCATCCATCCACTGCCTTCCAAACTTTCACCCATCTTTCTTCTCTTCTCCCGACATCTATTTCCTTCTAACACTCCATCCACCCATCCCATCCCATTCACTACCTTCCAGTCTTCCACTCCCCATCTCTCCCTCTTCCTAACCACCACTCATTCCCAACACTCGATCCACCCATCCCATCCCATCCACTCAAGTCTCGCTTCCAGTCCCTCCTGCTGCAGTCGGAGGGTATTCCAGTATTCCAGTCCCGTTCCAGTTCCGTTCCAGAATCACACTCCCTCCCAATCCCTTCCTGACCTCGCCTAAGTGGAATCGATGCATCATTAAAGGGAGATCAGTGGTGAAAGGAAATTGTGGATTGGTATTCCTCCTCCTCCTCCACCTCCTCTTTCGCCTCCTCTTCCGCCTATTCTTTCTGCTATCGTTCTCACAGTCACGCCAGAAACTCCATTTTGAGTCTTCCAGCCAGAGAGAGAGAGAGAGAGAGAGAGAGAGAGAGAGAGAGAGAGAGAGAGAGAGAGAGAGAGAGAGAGGGAGGGCAGAGAGGGAGAGAGAGAGAGAGAGAGAAATATACACGACAGAAAAAGAGACTGGACATGTGAAAGAAAGAATAAAAAGAAAAAAAAGTTAAAAGGGTACAGAAGTTGTAAAAGAGAGTAAAGAAAAAGAAAAAAATGTGAGTTTTGGGAAAAAGGAAAAGTGAAAGTGATAAGGTAATATAAAAAAAGGGAAAATACTGGAATGAAATGATAAAGGAAGAGATGGAGGAAAAGAAAGGAAATAATAGACAAAACAAAAAAAAAAGCAGATAACGAGAAAAGCAAAGAGAAAAAAAGTTAAATTAAAAAGAGAGATAAATAAATAGAGAAAGACAAGGAAAGAAATATGACAACTAAACAAGGAAAAAAAATACGAAGCAGAATTACATAGAAGGAAAATAAAAATGGTGGAGGATACGTGTGACAAGAGAGACAACAAAGATGATGATAAATGAGGGAAAGAAAGAGAAGGCGCGAAAATGTGAAGATAAAGAGAGATTAAAGAGAAGGAAGAAAAAGAGAAAGATGATGATTAGGTGTAAAAAAAAAAAAAAAGGAGTGGAATGAAATATGATAAAAGGAACATGAAAATGAAGAATAATTAAAGAGGTAAAAATAGAAAAAAGAGAGAAAGAGAAAAGGATACAAGAAAACAAAGGAAAAGTAAACATGAATAAGGAAAATGGAGAAAACCAAGTAAAAATAAGGAACGTTGGAGAAAGAAAAGAAAAAATGAAACATACAAAATAAGGAAAAAAGATAAAATACCATGAAAAGGAAAAAAAAAAGGAAAAAAGAGGGAAAGATGAGCAAGAAAGCTGAGGCAGAGCAAAATAAGATATGCAGACATATTTGGGAATAATGAGGAGGAGGAGGAGGAGGAGGAGGAGGAGGAGGAGGAGGAGGAGGAGGAGGAGGAGGAGGAGGAGGAGGAAGAGGAGGAGGAGTGGTAGTGGTGGTGGTAAAGGAGGAACAGAAAAAAAAGGGAAGAGGATGGAGAGGAGATAAGGAGGGAAAAAAAGCATGGGAAAATGTAAGAGGAGGGAAAGGAGGAAAAAAAGTGAAAATGAGGAAAATGAGAGTAAAATGAAGGCAGAAAAAGAATAAGGAGAGAAAAAAGTAAGGAATAGGGAGAGGATGAGAAACAAGGAGAAAGAAAACAGACGATGAGGATGGAGAGAAGCGAATATAGGTAAGATAAAAAAAATAGGAACATGAGAAAGAGATGGATAAGGATGAGAAGGAAAGGCATAAAAATGAAGGAGGAGAAGAGTTATGGAAAGATAAGAATATAAGAAATGAAAAAGGAGAGAGAAGGAATAGAATGAAGAGAAGAAGGAGCAGGAGGAGGAGGAGGAGGAGGAGGAGGAGGAGGAGGAGGAGGAGGAGGAGGAGGAGGAGGAGGAGAGGATATGTAAGAAAAGGCAGAAAAGTAAAAAGTAAAAAAAAGTAAAGAAAAACCCTTGAGAATAAAACAAGAGGGAAAAGTAGGAAAGAAAAAGACAAAAAGAAAAAAAAAAGAACGAGAAAAGGGAGGATAAACAGAAAGTTATCAAGAGAAAAACAAAACAGAAAATGAGGAAGAAAACAAGAAGAGATAAAAGGGATAACAATGAAAAAGTTGAAATAAAAGCACGAGAGAGAGAGAGAGAGAGAGAGAGAGAGAGAGAGAGAGAGAGAGAGAGAGAGAGAGAGAGAGAGAGAGAGAGAGAGAGAGAGAGCGCCAGGCCAACACGTCACAAGTTACAACACGTTTCAACAAGGCATGATATTCACCACTCGATGAATAATGCAATGTGACTTCAGGCAACGCGTCCTCCTGTGTAATGAGATGCAAGAGGAGGCGATGGGGGGTTGTGGGGGAGGGGGAGTGGGGTTGAGGCTGTGTTGTGCTGTGTGTTGTGCTGTGGGGTGGATCTCTCTCTCTCTCTCTCTCTCTCTCTCTCCGTGGGTTCAGGTGACTCGTTAGGAAATTTGTCCACGTGTCTGTCTGTCTGTCTGTGTGTGTGTGTGTGTGTGTGTGTGTGTGTGTGTGTGTGTGTGTGTGTGTGTGTGTGTGTGTGTGTGTGTGTGTGTGTGTGTAATCTACCTTGTTTATGTGGACTAAAAGTCACACACACACACACACACACACACACACACACACACACACACACACACACACACACACACACACACACACGACAGATGAGTGCGCTACGTGTCGCAGGGAGGCGTGGCTTGAGTGTTCTGCGGCAGGTGAGGGGCGGCGGAGGTTGAGCAGGCAGGGGTTCAGGTGTTCAAGTGTTGAGGTGTTCAGGAATTCATTGGATGCAGGCACAAGCTGGACCGTGACTTTGTTCAGCGTTAAACTTGTACACACTAATCACCGCTGTTGTCTGAGCGTCGTGTGTGTGTGTGTGTGTGTGTGTGTGTGTGTGTGTGTTTGTGTGAGGTGGGGAAGGGGACGGCGAGAAAAGGACAACAAGGCATGCATAAAAGCGTCAAAACACACAGACACAGGCAGGAACAGGCAGGCACACACGCGCAGACACACACACACACACACACACACACACACACACACACACACACACACACACACACACACACACACACACTTACACATGAAAAATCACACGCTCACACAATCTCTCTCTCTCTCTCTCTCTCTCTCTCTCTCTCTCTCTCTCTCTCTCTCTCTCTCTCTCTCTCTCTCTCTCTTACACACACTCACACATTATTACAAACAGACAAACACAAGAGGATAAACAAACACAGGGATAACTCAACACCACACACACACACGCAGGGCTAGGCAGGTGTCCCCATTACCTGCGGAGGACAGGTGAGGTGTCGGGTTACCTGCGGAACAGGTTCACCACCGCTACCTTGTCTCGCCTTACCTGAGCTATGGGAACACGATTGGTTATACGACTCGACCCCGTCCACCACACCTGCCGCCTCCCCGGGACGACCAGGTAAAGGGTAAGAGAGGCAGGCACGGCGCGGGGACGAAATGGAGGTATCACGAAAGAAGATACCGTAAGAGTGAGAAGAGGAGGAGAAGGAAGATGTGTGTGAAGAAGGGATCAAGGAGAGAAAAAAAGAAAAAAAAAAACAGGAAGATAAAGAATGATAAATGTTTGAAGGATGAGAAAAAAAGGGAGATATTAAGATATTGCTAGAATGAGGACAAGAGAAGAGGAGGAAGATAAGGAAAGAGAAATGTATGAAGTAGATAACATGAGAGAAGATACCGAAGAGAGGAGGAGCAGGAGGAAGAGAAGGAAAGAGGAGTGTTTCAAGAATGAAGTATGAAAAGAGAAAACAACAACAAGAGTGAGGAGAAGAAGAGAGGAGAGGAGGAAGACCAAGAATTACACGTGTCTGAGAATGGATGATAAAAGTGGAGAGATGAAGAAAAGAAGATAGGAAGAATGATGATACTGTGAAGAGGAAAGGGAGGGAGGAAGGAAGGAGATTGGAAAAAGGGAAAGAGAAATAACTAAAAAAGGACACAGGTAACAGAGAAGAGAGAGAAAAAGAGACAAAGAAAATGAGGCAACAAAAAAGAAGAGAGAAGGAGAAGAAGGAAGAAAATAAAGGAGAGCCAGGAAGAGAAGCATTTGCAGATTTATGAACGTAAAAACTGGAGATGAGAAAAATAAATAAAAATAGAAGAAACAGAGGCATGTAGAGAGGAGGGAGCTTAACTGGAAGGAAAAGGAAAGACAGAAAGAAGAAGAACAGCCAGAAGAAAGAGAAGTACGAGAGACATGTTGGGAAGAAAAGAGGGGAGAAAAAAAATGGAAGAAAAAAAGATGGTAGTGGAAGAGGAGGAGGAAGAGGAGGAAAAATTGTCAGAAAACGAATAATCAGAAGGTAGATTTGGTGAGATGTAGAAAGGTAGATAATGTAGACGTGAAGGAAGGAAGGAAGAGGGGCAAAACAGAATATGATAAGACAAAGAAAGGTAGATTAAAGAAAGGCAAGGAAGGGTGGAGTGAGAAGATAGGCAGGTAGATTAGGGAAAGGTAACAAAATGGAAAACCGAGAAATAAAGAAAGGTAGATAAAAGAAAAGTAAGGAAAGGTAAACGAAGACACGAAGAAAGATTCATGAAATAAAAAAGAAAAGAGAAAAGAAAAGTAGATAAAAAAGTACGAAAAAGGAGCTGAGACGAAAAAAAATAGATAAAACAAATTCAAGAAAAGGTATACTAAGAAAGCAAAGATAGATAAATAAATAAAAGAAACGTGGATAACAAGAAATATAGATAAAAAAAGATGAAAAAAAGGGGTTTGACAAAAGGGAAAGTAGTATAGCAAGGTGGAGAGATGGCATCGTGTACTGGAGGGAGGAAAGGAAAGGTAAACACTGAGACGCGAGGAAAAATTATGACCGGAGAGGGAAAGGGAGAAAAAAAGAGAAAGTACGAGTAAGAGCATCGGAAGGAAGAGAGAAAGAAAGAGGGAAAAGAAAGGAAGGAAATAACATGGAAAGGGAATAAATAAAAGAAAATGGGAAAGGAAAATTGAAAAAAATGTCAGTATAGTGGAGGAATAGCAGAGAGAGAGAGAGAGAGAGAGAGAGAGAGAGAGAGAGAGAGAGAGAGAGAGAGAGAGAGAGAGAGAGAGAGAGAGAGAGAGAGAGAGAGAGAGAAACTGGAGAGGAAGTGCTGGGTGGTTCTGCCTGCGAGAAAGTGATAGAGCCAAGTGGAGAGAAGATAGGGAAGCTAGAGTGGCAAGAGGAGGAGGAGGAGGAGGAGGAGGAGGAGGAGGAGGAGGAGGAGGAGGAGGAAGAGAAAGAGGACGCGCGTTAGATAAGAAAAAGTGACGCAGAGAGAGGAAGGAAGGAAAACTGTGAGGATGTCTTGCAGATGATAATGACGCAGGTAACGGTGAACAGGTAACACGGAGGAGGAGGGTGACAGTAATTGGAGGAGCAGAAGATAGGAGGGCAAAATACGAGGTGATAGAGAATTAGTAAAAGTTGAAGGTAAGGAGAAGGAGGTAATGAGAGAGAGAGAGAGAGAGAGAGAGAGAGAGAGAGAGAGAGAGAGAGAGAGAGAGAGAGAGAGAGAGAGAGAGAGAGAGAGAGAGAGAGAGAGAGAGAGAGAGAGAGAGAGAAATATATTAGGTAGACAGGAGAAAGTGAGACACCAGAGAGAAGTATTTAATTAACAGGTACAAGGGTGATAAATGAGAGAGAGAGAGAGAGAGAGAGAGAGAGAGAGAGAGAGAGAGAGAGAGAGAGAGAGAGAGAGAGAGAGAGAGAGAGAGAGAGAGAGAGAGAGAGAGAGAGAGAGAGAGAGAGAGAGAGACTGACTAACAAAACTTTCAATACTCACTCCCACACGTTGCTTTTATAATCTTGCCTTACCTGGAAAGAACAAAACAATAAATTACTAAATGAAGATTACAAGACGCAGGTAAACGAGGAGGAGGAGGAGGAGGAGGAGGAGGAGGAGGAGGAGGAGGAGGAGGAGGAGGAGGGGCACTTCTCTCATAATCTAGGTGAGAGTTTGAACACCTATTATTTAGCGATGTGCATTTGTACCTTGCTTAATTAATTTTTCACCTGGATACTCACCTGTTTACCTTGGGGAGTGGGGAGTCACGTGTGTGTGTGTGTGTGTGTGTGTGTGTGTGTGTGTGTGTGTTAGGCCCTCGAGTGCTGGTGTTGCTGAATTAACTGTTCCATTATTCACGGTTAGTCTGCGTAATATTTCAAGGCAGGATAAACAAGAAGCTTCAAATGCTTCACTCCGGGGCGAGATTGAAGCTTCGTTAGCCAGCGTTCCGAGACACTGATGAGGCCTTCGCTATATTTGGCAGCCGCTCAAGATGCCTATAGCGCCTATCCCGTTATCTCTCTCTCTCTCTCTCTCTCTCTCTCTCTCTCTCTCTTAATGAACAAGACCTACCTCAGTAAACCTTAATCCCGTGTGTATAAAGATAATAACGTGTAGATAATAGAGATAAGATCACACACACACACACACACACACACACACACACACACACGTTACTATACTGGTAAGATAGACTGTTGCTAATCAAATAGTGTTGATAAAATAACATGACAAGAATTATATGCAGAGATAAGGTGCATCCCCCTCCCCACCCACACACACAGGGAATGGGAGGCTAAATAAAAGACACTGATAAAAGATAAGAACTGTCAATGGAAGAGGAAAATATTAATAAGTTTAGTGATTCACGTTCCGAGATTTCGTTGTGAGTCAAGTCTATCAGATGGTGGTGGTGGTGGTGGTGGTGGTGATTTACGGAAAGAGAGAGAGTGAGAGAGGAGGACAAAAAAAAAAAAAAATGTTGGCTTAGGCAAATGATGTTGTCGCTACACTGAATAAATAATGGCGGGAGATGATGAAGGAGCGGTGGTGAATAATGCATGAGTGTTAAAAGAGGGATGGTCATTGGGTTACTTTCATCATGAGCTGCCTGGATTGTTACTTATCACGGATCACTACTATTGGTAATCTAACTAACTGCTGGTGCTGCTGCTGCTGCTGCTGTTACTGCTACCGGTACTTATTTCACTACTAGTATGATGATTAAAGGTATTAGGACCATCATCACCCTTTTACATCTACTACTACTACTACTACTACTACTATTACTACTACTATCGCCACCAGTACTTATCATCAACCTGCAAAATTCAACTGCAGGACAAAAAAAATAAAAAAAGTTTCCCTTCCTCCTCCTCCTCCTCCTACTAGAACCACGACCACTACCGCCACCACCACGCCTATTAATGCCCCCGTATAATCGGAGAGGTGGCGAGAGGCTGGCGTGAGCAAGACCAAACACGCCACGTTTACTCTGCAGCCATTATGCCAAAGCTAAATGTGGAGAGTTTACTGTGCGGAGAGGCACGAGGGAGGCGCGGCGGAGGACGTGGCGAGGGATGGAGATAAACACGAGATAATGAGCACAAGGAGGAGGAAGAGGAGGAGGAGGAGGAGGAGGAGGAGGAGGAGGAGGAGGAGGAGGAGGAGGAGGACTACAGTAGCTATGCATTGTTATTCAGTAATGATAGGTTATGTAGTAGTAGTTATGTAGTAGTAGTAGTAGTAGTAGTGGTAGTAGAAGTTGTTGTTGTTGTTACAAGTGTTATCATTTTCACTGCGTCTACTATCATAATTATTCTTATCAGCATCGTCATTATCATGCTCATTTTAATTGTTGTTGTTGTTGTTGTTGCTTAGATTGCTCATGTACTGCATTTTTTTGTTTGATCTCTCTCTCTCTCTCTCTCTCTCTCTCTCTCTCTCTCTCTCTCTCTCTCTCTCTCACACACACCCCTCGCCGCTGACAGACGCCCAGCAGAAAGGTGGAGATAATTTACAAACATCTTTCCTTTAAGTATATTTAGCACTAATTAATCTCTCTCTCTCTCTCTCTCTCTCTCTCTCTCTCTCTCTCTCTCTCTCTCTCTCTCTCTCTCTCTCTCTCTCTGGGAAACGGAGAGAGAGGGGGTGAAGTAAAACACAGACATACACACAAAAACTATTCTCCCCTCTCCCCTTTCATCCTTTTTCTCTCTCCCCTTCCCTGCCTCTCCCCTCCTGCTGCCTTTCCTCCTGTTTTATCTCACCTTTTCCCCTCCCCTTCCGTTTCCTCCTCCTCATTCCTCTTTCCTCTCTTTCCCTTCATCGCTCATTTCATCACTCTCCTTCTCTTCCGGTCTCTCTTCCTTCCTACTCTCCTCTCCTCCTTCCTTCCATTTCCTTCCTTTTCTTCCTTTTTATTTTATTTTTTTCGCTTCTTCTTTCATTATATTTTCTTTGTCTAATCCTGAGTACCACTTCCTTTCTCTCTTTTCTCTCCCTTTTCTTTTTCTTTCTTTTCCCTTTTTCTTTCTCTCTTTTGTCCCTATTCCCTTTCTTTTCTCTCCTTCCCTTCCCTTTCTCTCTATTCTCTCCCTTTTTCCTTCCGTTCCTCTCAATTCTCTTCTTCTTTCCCCTACCTTCCCCTCTTATCTCTCTCCTCCTTTCCTTTATCTAGCTTTACCCTCCCCCTCTTCCTTTCCTGAGTATCTTTCATCACCTCTTTCCTTCTCCTTTCTCTTTCTCTTCTCTTCCCTTTCTCTTTATTCTCTTTATTTCCCTTTCGAAGCATCCGTACCTTTTCTCCTCCTTTCTTTCCATCCCATCCTTCCTCCTTCTCTCTCTTCCTCCCCTTTCTTCTCCCCCCTCCCCCGGTGCATTAGCAGGTAGCCTCATTAATAAAGGTGATGACTGGTAATGCTGCCATCACTTATGCCTTCCTCTCCACCTGAGATTATGCTGCTGCTGCTGCTGCTGCTGCTGCTGCTGGCGCCGAGGAGATAATGATGCTGGTGATGGTAGTGGTGAGAGTGATGGTGATGATGGTGGTAGTGGTGGTGGTGGTGGTGGTGGTGAAGGGTAATGAGAATGGATGGTGGTGATGAGCGTGATGATTTGAGGTTAATGGTGATTGGTGCTCTGATTTCTGTGATGAAGGTTATGCTGCTGCTGCTGCTGCTGCTGCTGCTGCAACTACTACTAGTGATAATAATGATAAATATAATAATATCAATGATAATTCTAACAACAGCTAGAGCAATGACAACAACAACAACAACAACAACAAAAACACAAAAATGACAATAATTATGATGACGATAATAATAATAATAATAATAATAATAATAATAATAATAATAATAATAATAATAATAATAATAATAATGAGAGGAAGAAGAGCAGAGAGAAGAAAAAGAAGAAAGACAAGAACACCACCATCACCACATCCCACCCCAATATTACCACCACCACCACAACCATACCCCATACCATCACCCATACCCCCACCACCACCACCACCACCACCACCACCACCATCACCCATACCCCCCACCACCACCACCATCACTCATACCCACCACCACCACCACCACCACCACCACCACCACCAAAGCCCAACCCATAACCTAACCAGTAAACACTAAACTACAAACCGAACAAAAAAAAAAAAAAAACACCACTAACAATTTGAGAACACGGTCACTCAGCTACAGACCGAATGACTCACGCTGGAGAAGTGGAACGGTGGATCTTAAAAGTCATGGCGTTGAGTCAAGAGTTGAGTTAAGAGTGCAAAGTATCCACCCATTTGTAGCTTAGAAGGATCAGGGAATAAAACCCCTTATATTTATTTATTTATTTGTTTATTTATTTATTTATTTTTTTAGGATCAATGCCTTTTGGAGGATATAAAAGAGTATAGAGGAGTTTTAGGGATCGGTGTGTGTGTGTGTGTGTGTGTGTGTGTGTGTGTGTGTGTGTGTGTGTGTGTGTGTGTGTGTGTGTGTGTGTGTGTGTGTGTGTGCGTGCGCGCCCGTGGTTCGTGATCAGTGTATTCAAGGGCAAACAATATCATATTCTCTCTCTCTCTCTCTCTCTCTCTCTCTCTCTCTCTCTCTCTCTCTCTCTCTCTCTCTCTCTCTCTCTCACCTACTTCATTCTCATTCTTCTCTCCTTTACCTCCTCTCCCTTCTGTTACTCGTCCCTGCGCTCTTTAATGTTACTCATGCCCTGCTCTCCCCTCTCGCTATCTCTCACTCTCACCTCAGCCGCTCACCTGCTTCCTCTCACCCAGGTACTCTTTCACCGCCCATCCTCTGTCACCTGCCACCTCTCCTCTCTTTCCTCCATCATCTATGTATCTTTTCTCCTCTTTTCCACCACTTTGTTTCTCCTTTCTTTATTTTCTTCACTTTTATTATTTCTTTCTCTTTTTCACTTTTGATATGTTATATTTATTCATCCTTTTTGAGTCTCCATTCACCTGCATTTCTTTTTCCCTCTCCTCCTCCTCCTCCTCTCCTCCTTTATTCTCAGCGCGAGGGTCACTCCGGTGAACAAAAACAGCAACAAAACAATGAAGACTTGCTGCGACACACACACACACACACACACACACACACACACACACACACACACACACACACACACACACGTTCGAGGAAGAAAAACGGAGAAATAGGGAGATAAGAGAAGGTAAAAAAGCAGTAGAGGAGGAGGAGGAGGAAAAGGAGGAGATAAAAGAAGGGGGGATAGAGGAGGGGGATGGGTAGGGTGGGGGGAAGGGGGGACTAAGTGCCGTTTCCTGGGTTAACGCATAGGTCAGGGACTGCCCCCCCAACAAACCCCCTCCAAACAACCCACCAGCCAGCCCACCCACCCACTCAACCCACCCACCCATCCACCCATCCACCCAACGTCCTTGAAGGGAACATGCTGCCCTCCACTTCTGCCCTCACCTCCCTTTAACACACACACACACACACACACACTCACACAGGCTGCGACTCTCCATTACCATAAAATCGTTTCCTTTGATCCCTGGAAAGAGGGTCGGAACCAGTTTTTAAAAGCCATCCCTTAAAAAACTGGGTTCAGGTGGAGCGGTCTACGTTTTCTCTCCGCTGGCGGGGATCACCTGAGGCTCTGCAGAAAATGGGGCATGCGTGCAGCTTCACTAAACGACTTCAAACGGGGAACTAAGGGAGAGAGTTACCGTTAAAGGAAGCTAAGGGAAACATTCATAAGGGGAAACATGGCAAAAAATAGAACTGATGTGTGGAGCAGGATCAGCAACCAGGGTAGAACAAGAAATAACGGGTTCAAGCTTGAAAAATTTAGGTTTAGGAAGGAGATAGGAAAAAATTGGTTCTCAAATAGAGTGGTAGATGAGTGGAACGGACTCAGTAATCATGTAGTTAGTGCTAGGACACTAGAGAGCTTTAAGAGAAGATTAGACAAGTTTATGGATGGGGATAACAGATGGAAATAGGTAGGAGTGTTTCATACAGGGACTGCCACGTGTAAGCCTGGTCGCTTCTTGCAGCTTCCCTTATTTCTTATGTTCTTATGTTCTTATGTTTCCTTTGGTATGACTTGTTTTGATATGTTTATTGTGTGGTTTGGTTAAATATAGTCTGTTGTTTGACTTTTATTTGTTTTATTATTGAAATACAGTTATAAGAGACTAGGGAAACATTCATAAGGGGAAATATTGGGGAAAAAAAGACTAAAGTGTGTTTCCTTTGCTGCTTGAGTTTTGTTTTGGAAGGCTGTGTTTAGGACGTGTGGTTCTTTTTTTTTTTTTTACTTGTTTTGCTATTTTGTTATTATCTGCCGCTGAATGAATCTAAAGAAACACTCATGAAGGGGAACATGTTAAAAAAAGATCTAAAATTTTTATCTTTTTAATGTGTTCGGTATGCGTGGTTTGTTAAAGATAATATATTGTTTGGTATTTTATTTATTTTTTGTTATTGTTTTGTTGTTAAAAGAGGGTAAGGAAATATTCATTAAGCTGGAACGAGAATAATAGTAAGGACTAAAATTTGTCTCCATTGGTTTGACTTGTGTTTTTATGTTCAGTATGAGTGTGTTGTTAAAAGGAATTTGTTGTTTAGTTAATGTTTGCTTTATTATTACTCTGTTATTTTTGCTGTGTGTGTGTGTGTGTGTGTGTGTGTGTGTGTGTGTGTGTGTGTGTGTGTGACGAGGTATACTCTGGTAAATGGGTAGGCTGGAAAGTTTGAGCTCGCAGTAAAAAGTTAGGAAAATGGTAACATGTAAAATAATTTCGAAATATCAGAGATCCGGATCGGAAAATACTCGGAAATACAATGACAACAAGAACAACACACTGGAACTACTACTACTACTACTACTACTACTACTACTACTACTACTACTACACTGACTATGAAGACACCACTACCACCACCGCTGCCAGCAACAACAACAACAACAACAAACAAGCAAAACAAACAAACAAACAAACAAACAAACAAACAAACACTACACCAACACTACCATAACTATTACCAAAGCAAGCAACACAACAACAACAACAACAACAACAACAACAATAACAACAGCTACACCCGCGGTCCAGGATTAGTTACGAGTGAGTGGGCCGAACACCTGACGTGCCGCCATCAAACTCTGTGAAGCATCGTGCAAACCCACACCGAACCTTCCCTAAACCTAAAGGCGACACTCCGAAGCTCCGAACCACGAGGCTGAAAAATAGCAAACCACCGCTCCCACTGCCGCTGCCTATTCACCTACCTGCTTGTCTGTGTGTCTGTCTGTCTGATATAGATAGATAAATACTTGTAGGTAGATATTTAAATAGATATATAGACAGAGATAGATAGACGGTTAGAGAGATAGACGAACAGACAGACAAACATCATAAATAGACATATAGATAGATAAGGACAGATTGAGAGACCAATTGATAGATAGACATGAAAAGACAGACAGATAGATAGACATATAGGTAGACAGGTTGAGTTAAAAATAAAAAAAAACCTAGTAGTAACTTTAAAATGAGAGAGAGAGAGAGAGAGAGAGAGAGAGAGAGAGAGAGAGAGAGAGAGAGAGAGAGAGAGAGAGAGAGAGAGAGAGAGAGAGAGAGAGAGAGAGAGAGAGAAATCACTGTATTCTTTAAATAATGACTTGTGTTATCGATTTTAGTGAAAATAATCAGGAATATTGAAGCACTGACATTGTATGCATAGAAAAATTGGCCATCACAACAACAATAACAACAACAACAACAACAACAACAACAACGACAACACCAACAGCACCACCAACAACAACAACAATCGTCTGCTCCACCACCACCAACAAAATGACCACCTAACAACAACAACAACAACAACAACAATAACGAACAAACAAACTAACCAATAAAATCAGGCTCATTACAGATAATTAAATCACCACCACCACCACCACCACCACCACCACCACCACCGCCATTCCTCAGGCCATGACAGACAGGTAATATTGAAGCGCTATTATTTTTTTCCCCTCTCTTAGTAATATATTCATGACGACTTAATAATTTCGAGGCAAAATACACACCTTCCATTTTCCAGAGGAGAAGGAAGAGGAGGAGGAGGAGGAGGAGGAGGAGGAGGAAAATTGAGTTGAAAAGATAAAAAGATGAGGAAATAAAGAAGGGTTAATACAGAGAGAGAGAGAGAGAGAGAGAGAGAGAGAGAGAGAGAGAGAGAGAGAGAGAGAGAGAGAGAGAGAGAGAGAGAGAGAGAGAGAGTAAAGCTACACAAGACACCCTCACTCCATTAAACCATTAGGAATAGATTAGTTGCCCCTCCCTCCCTCTCTCTCTCTCTCTCTCTCTCTCTCTCTCTCTCTCTCTCTCTCTCTCTCTCTCTCTCTCTCTCTCTCTCTCTCTCTCTCTGTTAGCGTTTCACTTTTGGCTCATCTTTTTTATCTTTAATTCTTTTCCTTTATTCCTCCTCCTCCTCCTCCTCCTCCTCCTCCTTCTCCTCCTCCTCCTCCTTCTCCTCCACTCCCTCCTCCTGCTGCTGCTTCTCCCTCATTTAGCTTCATCCATCTTCTCCCCCATCATCGGAACAAGTAATGGGAAAGATAGGAAGACTGCAATACAAATGAGTTTTTCTTTTTAGTTTTCTTCAGTATTTTTTTTTTCTAACCTAGGCACACTTAAACTACCAGAGGAGAAAGAAGAAAAACAACAACAACAACAACAACAACAAGAACAAAAAGAACAAGAACAAGAACAAGAACAAGAACAACAAGAACAACAACAACAACAACAACAACAACAACAACAACAACAACAACAACACAAAAACAACAAGAGGGCATTTAAGGCAATCATGAAACAGAAGATTAGGGTTTAGTTTAAGAAAAGTGTAATAACACAAAAGAGATGAACGCAGAGAGAGAGAGAGAGAGAGAGAGAGAGAGAGAGAGAGAGAGAGAGAGAGAGAGAGAGAGAGAGAGAGAGAGAGAGAGAGAGAGAGAGAGAGAGAGAGAGGCTATACAACAATACGTGAAAGATGGAGGGGGACTAGGAAAACGAGGAGGAGGAGGAGGAGGAAAAGGAGGAGGAGGAGGACGAAACAGTAGGTAGGAGAGGAGGAGAAGCAGTTAAAGTAGCACTGCCGGTAATTAGTAGGTCGCCAGGTGAGTCAGGAGGGAGGAACAGGTGAATAATTAACACAGCCTGCAGCCAAAGGTAAACAAACAGGTAATGAGCGTTTGCCGGAACTTCCCCCCTCAGCGCCCCCCCGTCTCTCCTTGGCACACCACGCCGCCTCCACCATACACACGGGAATAAAGGTGAGGCGGGATAATAAGAAAAATTTATGCGTTTTATGGGTTGGAGATAAAATGAAAGTTGACATTACAAAGTCTTAAAAGAAATGGTTGATAAAAATTGAGAGGACCACAAGTTTAAAGTAAAAAAAAAAAAAAAAAAAGAAATATGATAGTGATAAAGAATTGAAGCCGCCTCGACCACACACGTGACAGAATATTTGTGTCACGAACAGAGTAATATGGAATGAGGAAAAAAAAAAAAAATGATGTTGTGTGAATACTCGAGTTTTAAATGAATTAACTAATTAAATGAATTAACTAATGTTACCACATATTAAGTCTTTAAAAATACTAGGTATATATATATATATATATATATATATATATATATATATATATATATATATATATATATATATATATATATATATATATATATATACAAGTAGAAAATTATAAATTCAAAGTAAAGAATTGATAATAACAAAGAAATGATGTTATGTGTAAGTACCTGAGTTAGACACAATTTCAAGTTTTTGTTACTTGCACTTGTGTCTTTGGAAAATATAAATGAACAGTTAAAAGATCAGGACCTTAAAGTAAAAAAAAAAAAAAAAACAAGTAAAAAAAACAAAAACAATTTCTGCACTATAAACAAGAGAAAATGATTGCGTCACGATGTAATAAGGAATAAAATTATATCTGTGAATAACTAAGCTGGAAATAAATTAAAGTTGATGTGATCAGTATTGAAGTCTTTCATAATAATAGGTCTATAAAACAGTAGCGGGGTCAAAAAAAAAAATGGTAAAGAGAATATGAGAGAATAACTGTCACAGATTAATAAGAGAAATGATGTTACGTGTTAATACTCGAGCTGTAAATTAATTGAAGTTGATGTTACCAGCACTTGTCTTTGAAATAATACTGTATGAATAATTAGAGAAACCATAAACCCAAACTAAAAAAAAAAAAAAAAAAAGGCATAATATATATATATATATATATATATATATATATATATATATATATATATATATATATATATATATATATATATATATATATATATATATATATATATATATATATATATATATATATATATATATATATATATATATATATATATATATATATAATGGATGCATATACTCACACCAGACATGAGGGAAATACTGTGTTGTGAAAAATAAGAAAAAAAGTATTCTGTGAAAAATTAACAATAGGTATACAAATAAGTAGAATGATCAGAAATTTAAAGTAAAAAAAAAGAACGGTAAAAAGAAAAATACAAAGCATGGATATACTCGCACTAGACACACTAAAGAATAATAGTAATGTGAGAAAAAAAAATGTGTGAAAACTAAGTTGTAAAAAATATAATCTTACCAGCAATTACATCTTTAAAAATTATAAGTATATAAAAAGCAGAGAGATCAGAAACTTGGAATAAATAAAAAAAAAGAAAATAAGAGAAAAACTGTCACGAAATAATAAGAGATTATGTGTGGATACCTGAGCTGGAAGTGAATTAAAGCTTATGTTACCTGCAATTAAGTCATGAAACTAGGTGTATAAAAAGTGGAAAGATCAGAAACCTGGAGTAAAAAAAAAGTGATAAAAAAAAAAAGAGAGAGAGAGAGAGAGAGAGAGAGAGAGAGAGAGAGAGAGAGAGAGAGAGAGAGAGAGAGAGAGAGAGAGAGAGGGAAAAGAGATCACGAAATAATAAGAGAAATGATGTTAAGCGTGAATACCTGAGCCGGAAATAAATTAAAGTTAATGTTACCTGCACTAGAGTCTTCATAAAACTAAGTGTATAAAAAGTATAAAGATCAGAAACTTGGAAATAAAAAGCGATAAAAAAATATATATTACGTATGAATACGTGAGCTGGAAAGGAATTAAAGTTGATGCAATGAGGAATTGAGTCTTTATAAAAAAAAAAAAAATGTTTATAAAAAAGTAGAAATATTAGAAACTTAAAATAAAATATAGAACGACAATAAGGAAAAGAAAAAAATAGAATTATGTATGAATACTTTAGTTAAAAATAAAATAATGTCACCAGAACTAAATAAAAAAAAAAAAAAAAAAAAAAAAATATATATATATATATATATATATATATATATATATATATATATATATATATATATATATATATATATATATATATATATATATATATATATATAATTGTTGAGCATATGTTAAATATAAATAGTTACAAGAGCGACTTAAAAAAAACAAATGATAGAAAAAAGTTATATATCACGGAAGTATGAAAAGTCTGACTGAGAACTTTTGCCTCTTAAATTTGAGAAAAATAAAGGATTTTTTTTTTTTGGTATTTATTTCATGCACTGGAATGTGGCTCCAAATACTTCCTCTCGAATATAATAATAATAATAATAATAATAATAATAATAATAATAATAATAATAACAATAATAATGAATATTCAAGCTAATGAGTGGCGTGAAAGGGGTGGACGAGAAATAAGCAAATGAATATAAAAATTATGAAATGAAAATAAAAAAAGTATGAGAGTGTGTGCATAAAAAGTGTGTGTATGGAAAGGGAGTGGAAATGAGGAAGTTTGTGGAGTGAGAGTGGTCCTCACCCTTCCTCTTCCTCTTCCTCTCCTCTTCCTCCAACTCCTTATCTTCTCCTTACTCACTCACTCTTTCATCTTCTTAACCTCCACTCTTTTTCTTACTTCCTTTTTCTATCGACAATTTATCTTCTCTATCTTGCTCCTTCATCTCTTAGTCTTCCTCATTTTTCACCGATCTTCCTGTTTTCTTCCGCGTAAAACCTCTTTTTTTTTTTTTTTTAGTTATCCTGTTCTTTCTATCTTTATCGTTCTCCTCCTCTTCCTCTTACTCCTTACTGTCCTCTTCCTCCTCCTTTTTTCTCCTGGTGATTTTTCCTCAACATTTTACCTACCCCACCACCACCACTATCACCACCTCCTCCTCCTCCTCCTCCTCTTCCTCCTCTTCCTCGTTTTTATCTGTATAAATCCTCCTCCTCCTTTTTCCTCCGTCTTCTCCTTCTTTATCAGCAAGTATTCTTCAATCTTTATCGTCTTTAACATTTTTTTCCCTCTGTTGTAACTCCTACTCTTCTTCTGCTTCTTCTTAACGTTTCTTCCTCCTCCTCCTCTTCCTCCTCCATCTTAAAAATTTTCTTCAACCTTTGCATCTACATCTCCTTTTCTTATTTTTTCTTCATAACTCCTACTCTTCTGCTTCTTCTTAACCCCCTCCTCCTCCTATTCCCCCTCCTCCTCCTCCTCCTCCTCCTCCTCCTCCTCCTCCTCCTCCTTCCCATGTCGCCATAACGGAGCTGATGACGCGGAGTTCACATCTTTTATGACCACCGGAAGGACATAACCGACACACGTTTTCTTTTAACCTTAACTATGACTAAACTATTTTTCTCCTTTCACGCTACACTAGTCATTCTGTTCATTACGCTTATATCTGTTTTCTTTTTATATTTTTCTTGTTTTTTTTTCATCTCGACGTTTGTTTCTTTATTTACTAATTCATTTATTTACATATTTATTTATTTATTTACCTATATACTTATTTATTCGTTTACTTATTCTATTTTTTTATTTTTTTGGTGACGTGTTGTTCTACGTTTTCTTTCTTACGTGATTGCGTTTTCTATTTTATTTATTTATTTATTTATTTTACTGGGGTTCAAGTTAAGGTTTGGATAAAAGTCTATGGGTTAATAATGTTGCTTTTAGGGGAAGACTTTACTATTTTAACATCTTTATGGGTCTCTCTCTCTCTCTCTCTCTCTCTCTCTGAACACATTATCTTCTTCCTTTTTCCTTTTCTCCATGTATATTACTTTCTCTCTCTCTCTCTCTCTCTCTCTCTCTCTCTCTCTCTCTCTCTCTCTCTCTCTCTCTCTCTCTCTCTCTTTCAACACATTATCATCTTCCTTTTTCCTTTTCTCCATGTATATTACTCTCTCTCTCTCTCTCTCTCTCTCTCTCTCTCTCTCTCTCTCTCTCTCTCTCTCTCTCTCTCTCTCTCTCTCAACACATTACCTCCCCTTCCTTCCTCCCTTTCACCACGTGCATTATCCCCTTCTCCCTCCTTTCTTTATCCACAAATGCATCCTTTCTTCTTTCTCCCCCTCTTCTTCCTCCTCCTCCTCCTCCTCCTCTCAAATAACTTTCCCTCCCTCTCCTTTCTCTTCCAAGGTTCTCCCTCCTCTCTCCCTTCAGGTTATCATTCCCAGCCCCCTTCCCATTTACTCCTCCCCTTACCTCCCCTCTTTTCCTCCCTTCTATGGCACAAACATGGGAACTTTACTGGGGGAAAATTCTGAGGGGGAAATAATGGAATGGATTCACAAACTTCAGAAGCAAATCACTTCCTTTGACTTTGAGTGCTTGTGCCAGAGAGAGAGAGAGAGAGAGAGAGAGAGAGAGAGAGAGAGAGAGAGAGAGAGAGAGAGAGAGAGAGAGAGAGAGAGAGAGAGAGAGAGAGAGAGGGGGGGGAGAAGTGGATGAAATATTAATAGGTAAATGAAACGATACAATATTGAAGAAAAGGAAAAATTGATAAAATAAAAGATGTAAACTGTGATGCAGAAATATGTACACACAGACACACACACACACTCTCTCTCTCTCTCTCTCACACACACACACACACACACACACACACACACACACACACACACACACACACACACACACACACACACACACACACACACACACACACACACAGAGAGAGAGAGAGAGAGAGAGAGAGAGAGAGAGAGAGAGAGAGAGAGAGAGAGAGAGAGAGAGAGAGAGAGAGAGAGAGAGAGAGAGAGAGAGTTTGTGTCACGATACTCTGGTACAGTTTATATATAAATTGAATTTCATTAAGGAGATGCAGTTTTAATAATATGCAAATGAAGCATAGGGAAACTAGTCATACACGAACACACGGTCTCTCTCTCTCTCTCTCTCTCTCTCTCTCTCTCTCTCTCTCTCTCTCTCTCTGTCTCACGTATACATAGTCAGTGGTATTGTAATATATATACACAATAAACAAAATCATTCATAATAACGTCACTTTCATAAACAAACTGCCATGGTATTTTTCTACTTTTATGAAATTGCGATGAAAAAGCCACATTTCCGTATGTTCATATTAAAGGCGGCAAAACGTAACCTAAATATCAGAATACTCACACTCTGGACAGGAAAAGGCAACTCTATATATATATATATATATATATATATATATATATATATATATATATATATATATATATATATATATATATATATATATATATATATATATATATATATATATATATATATATACCCCGACAATGAGAAGGGACACGTGAGGGAGTGGTGTTTCAAAGGCTACACTCACAACCAACAACTTAGCTCAGTACTGTTATAACGCCACTCTCAGTTCCCGTGACCACGACTACAGCAGACCAGCAGACCAGGGAACCGGCCGCCATATTCTGAAACTCTTCTGCACTGCACCTCCATTACTTTCAAAAGCCTCTTGTTGAAGTTAGAATTTTTAAGGATGTTTTAATGGTTCTAGTGACAGATTAACATGATTTCTATACCATTAACAGGAGAAACACTCTTGAGAACCTGGCTAACCACCTCTGTAGCCTTTGAAAATAGTCGTGATGAGAGAGCAAAGCATTTCTGAATAAAGGCACGGGAATCCTTCTCAGCAAATTGAACTCAATATCACATCCACTTCGGCATAATTGATATTATTCACGTTTGCCAGTAATTTCTTCCACCACCCAGGTTATTAAGGGAACACAAGGGAATTTAGAGAGAGAACAAGCACCAGAAGACCTCTTGGCCCTAACGAGGCTGTTTGTGATAAGCTGCAACTAATAAAAAGAAGAACAACAGGCAGTGATGATTAACATGTTGGATGAAACAGATACGCGTGGTAACACATTCCGATGCAGACACACACACACACACACACACACACACACACACACACACACACACACACACACACACACACATACGATAAATAATACTGTGATGGATGTGGAAGTTAGTGGTGCAAGAGAGAGAGAGAGAGAGAGAGAGAGAGAGAGAGAGAGAGAGAGAGAGAGAGAGAGAGAGAGAGAGAGAGAGAGAGAGAGAGAGAGAGAGACTTGTCCCGGAGTGAGTTTCCAGTTGCATTCAATTTCCATTCCTTTTTCTTCCATCTGTCTAAATGAATCAGCCAGGCAGTCAGTCAGTCAGTCAGTCAGTCAGTCTCTCTCTCTCTCTCTCTCTCTCTCTCTCTCTCTCTCTCTCTCTCTCTCTCTTCTGCCAGTACATAAGGGAAGAAAAATGGTCGTCTTGAGATGAGGTTATGCAAGATTTACACCCATGTTTCCCTCCCGCGTTCCTTTCCTCCTCCTCCTCCTCCTCCTGTCCCCCTTCCCCCCTCCTCCTGTCCCCCTCCCCCTCCTCACTACCGCATGTGAGGGATATAAATCTTCCTAAGACATTTAACTTTACTTCTCCTCCTCCTCCTGGTTTTTGCATCATCATAATTCCCAATCCGTTTTCCTCACTCTCCTCATTAATTTCCCTTTTTTCCCCACCATCTTTTATAATCTCATCAGATTTCCTACATTCTCTATTTTTCCACATATTTTCTACCTACCAGAAAAAAAGTGTAGAAAACAAGAAAAAAGAAGAAAAAAAAAACCCTCAGTACATTTTCTCCGCAATATTACACACAAAGAAAACGGGCTGATGGATCACATGTCATATCCCATTTTCTTCGACTCCCTTCCGTGCTATTCACCGTTTTCTCTCTCCATAATTCTTAACAGGAGGGAAGATGGAAGAGGAGGAGGAGGAGGAGGAGGAGGAGGAGGAGGAGGAGGAGGAGGAGGAGGAAGCAGCCTTTTCCCTCCACTGGTTCCCTCCACCTCGCATCTATGCTTCTCAATAGCCTAATGAGGTCTCTCCTTTCCTATTTCCCTCTCTCTCTCTCTCTCTCTCTCTCTCTCTCTCTCTCTCTCTCTCTCTCTCTCTCTCTATTCCTCCCTTCTTTGCCGCCTTCGTCTACGCTAAGAGATCATAATTTTTTATTTTATTTTATCGAGTCTCCCCCGCGACCTCCTCAGGCGATGCTCCGTTTTCGTTAAGTTATTTGTTTATTTTCAGAGGGGTGGGTGCATATGAGGCTGGCGAGGGGGTTAATGGGCGGCGCGGACTTAAGGGGGAGCTTTAGTGCCGAAAGGAAGGGTTAGGAGTCTCTATATGTGCAGGAAAACACATTATATCTATCCTGTCTGTCTGTCTGTGTGTGTGTGTGTGTGTGTGTGTGTGTGTGTGTGTGTGTGTGTGTGTGTGTGTGTGTGTGTGTGTGTGTGTGTGTTAATCTGTCTGTCTGTCTGTCTGTCTGTCTGTCTCTGTCAATCTGTCTCTGTCTCTTTCATACATTTTCCATTGTAAATAGATAGATAGATAGATAGATAGATAGATAGATAGATAGATAGAGAGAGAGAGAGAGAGAGAGAGAGAGAGAGAGAGAGAGAGAGAGAGAGAGAGAGAGAGAGAGAGAGAGAGAGAGAGAGAGAGAGAGAGAGAAACTTTGTATTCTGAATGGTTTGTTTTCTGGGTAATTTCTCTCTTCCTCACCTCCCTCTCTCTCTCTCTCTCTCTCTCTCTCTCTCTCTCTCTCTCTCTCTCTCTCTCTCTCTCTCTCCCCTAACAGCTTTGCCCCGCCGCCAGTAATGACAGCATCACGATCACTTCTGATTTACAGCCGTCAACATCACTTATCACCGCCTTGCTGTCACCGATGCTTTTATTCTCACACCAGCGGGTCACTGCATCCACACCTCCTCTCTTGGAACACGTTTGGACATGTATAGCTTATCCTATCCTTGTTTTCTTTAGTGTTTATATGTGACTTAGTTTGTGTTTGTCTCTTTTTTTGTGTGTATCTGTTTTATCTATTTATCTATTTATTTATTTATTTATTTATTTATCTGCTCATTTGTGTATTAATTTACGTATTTGTAATAAGCATGTCTATTAACTTATCAGTCATTCTTTCTGTATATAAATCAGTCAATCTATCTATCTATCTATCTCTATCTATCTATCTGTCTGTCTGTCTGCCTGAATGTTTCTCTACCTTCCTCTCTGATTTTCTGTATATTCTCTCTCTCTCTCTCTCTCTCTCTCTCTCTCTCTCTCTCTCTATGATGCCACTGTGGCTTTCAACGTAAAAGGGTAAATATACGTGCACTGGCGAAAGAGAGAGAGAGAGAGAGAGAGAGAGAGAGAGAGAGAGAGAGAGAGAGAGAGAGAGAGAGAGAGAGAGAGAGAGAGAGAGAGAGAGAGAGAGAGAGAGAGAGAGAGAGAAATTAACTTCCTTCTCCGCCCACAGCCTCCTTTTGACCCCTACACTTTATGACTGCCATCTTTGCAATACTCACTCTCTCTCTCTCTCTCTCTCTCTCTCTCTCTCTCTCTCTCTCTCTCTCTCTCTCTCTCTCTCTCTCTCCTTCCCTCATCCTTTCCCTCCTTTCTCCTCGTTTCCTTCCCCTTCTTCCCTTATTCTTTGCTTTTTTCTTTTTCATCATCTTTCTTTCCATATATTTCCTTTCTCTCTCTCTCTCTCTCTCTCTCTCTCTCTCTCTCTCTCTCTCTCTCTCTCTCTTTACTTCCCTTCTTTCAATCCGCTCCTTTCCTTCTCCTCCTCCTCCTCCTTCTTTTCTTCTTCCTCCTCCTCCTCCTCCTCCTCCTCCTCCTCCTCCTCCTATACATGCATGATACTGATGGGGGAATGAATTGCAAAATAAGTAAATTTGCAGACGACACCAAAATAACAAGTAAAGTAACGTCTGTGTCACAATGGCTGGAACTGCAGTGTGACGTCAATAAACTACCAAGCTGTGCAGAAAATGGCAGATGAGATCCAATATAGAAAAGTGTAAAGTTCTCCATATCTGAAGCAACAATGATCAAGCGAGATATGTAATGAATAGCATGCCACTGTCAAGGCTTGTAAAAGAAAAAGATCTTGGTGTCGTATGAAAAGACCTAAAGCCGAGTCAACACTGCACAGAAACAGTAAAGACGGCAAATAAATAAGTAGGGTTCATTGGAAGAACATTTGAATTTAAATCAGAAAAGGTTATACTTGCCTTATGTAACTCACTGGTGCGCCCTCATCTAGAATACTGTGTGCAGTTTTGGTCACCGCATTAAAAAAAAAAAAAAACATTGAAAAACTAGAAAAGATACAGCGGAGAGTCACAAAGACGATTCCAAGATTGCGTAATAAGCCGTATGAGGAACGACTGGAAGAACTGAACCTATTTAGCTTAATAAACCACAGGATAAAAGGAGACCTAATTGAAGTGTTCAAAATGTTTAAAAGATAGAGTAGCCTTGACCCTAATAAATATTTTATCACTGATCATTCTAACCTGACAAGAAATAATGGATTCAAGATTATACCCAAGCGTTTTAAATCCCACGAGGCCAAGCATTTTCTTTAATAGTAAATAACTGGAACAAACTTCCTTCAGAAATTGTAAATAGCAATTTTAGTGAATCATTAAAAAAATAAAATAGAAAAAATATTTAAAAGCTATTCCCCAACAAGCTCTCTTCTTGTCCGAGTAATTACTAAATTCAGAGTAATTATTAAATTCACAAATAAAACTCTTATTTTACAGACACCAATTTTGTTATCAATTGTGTTCATTTTCAGACAGGCGTATAGAGTTCACCGTAGGGTGAACAGTAGAACTCCCTTTCATCCTTTCCTATGAAAATTCCATGTCAGTTTTTCCATACTGCATGGTACTTTTCCCAACTATTTCCATGCCAGCGCAAGCTGGGGGAGTGGTGGGTGGGGAGGAGCCTTCTGTTCTGCTATTCTGTCTCTCTTCCCTGTAGCTAGTTAGTAGTAGTTACCAAACAGCCTTGCAAGGACCAAAAGGTCTGTTGCTGTTTGGCTTTCCTTTGTATTCATTTGTATTCTTTCTTCTCCTCTCCCTACCCGTTCCTGCTCCTCCTCCTCCTCTTCCTCTTCCTCTTCCTTCTTTTTCACCTCCTCCTCCTCCTTATCAGCCTTTTCTTCTTCTTCTTCTTCTTCTTCTTCTTCTTCTTCTTCTTCTTCTTCTTCCTCTTCTTCCACTTCTTCCTCTTCTGTACAGTTATGTGATATTTACAACCAAAAGTCCTACGTAGGTGTTTTTCTTTCCCTTTTCTTCTCTTCTCCTCATTCCTCCTGCTCCTCCTCCTCCTCCTCCTCCTCCTCCCGGGCCGCCATTTCGCAAAGAGACGCAGCTTCGGACTCAATACCACAAAGAAACCATTATTACGATACAAAGGGATATGAAGGTGTTTCCTGCCTGCCTCTTCCTCTTCTCCTTCCTCTCATTCTTTTATGTATGTTTTGTATTTTCGTGTTGTTTTTATTTTTCTTCTTTTTCGTCTTTGTTGGGGGCTCTTTGTATTTCCGTGTTAATATTATCATTATTATTTTTCTTGATCTTTTCCTCGTTCTTTTTTCTTGTCTTTTGTATTTTCGTGTTGTTATTATTTTTCTCCCTTTTCATTTTCCTTTCATTCATATTTTTTTGTTTTTCTTTCATTTTCGTGTTATTATTAATTTTCTTCCTCTCCTTTTTTTCGTCTTATTCTCTTTTTTTATTCTTGTCTCTTGCATTTTCGTGTCATTAATATTTTTTCCTCCTTTCTCTTTCCTTTCATTCTTTTACGTCTCTCTTGCATGTTCGTATTATTATTATTATTATTATTATTATTATTATTATTATTATTATTATTATTATCATTATTACTGATATTATTATTATTATTATTATTATTATTATTACTATTATTATCATTATTATTATTATTATTCAGTGTGTGGGTGGCCAAGTTTTTTTTAATCTTTCTTCCTTCCGTTTTTTTCCTTTTCTTTATTCTCCATTTAATTTCTTAGATGTGTTTTTACGTTTATTTTTTTTATCTTTTGTACACGTCATGCTCCCATCTCTCTCTCTCTCTCTCTCTCTCTCTCTCTCTCTCTCTCTCTCTCTCTCTCTCTCTCAGTACTTGCACTTTACACTCTTTAAGAAACCAAAACAATGAGGAGGGGGAAGAGGAGGAGGAGGAGGAGGAGGAGGAGGAGGAAATGGAGGAGGAGGAGGAGGAGGAGGAGGAGGAGGAGGAGAAGGAGGAGGAGGAGGAGGAGGAGGAGGAGGAAATGGAGGCGTAGGAGTAATATGATGATAAGAAGAGGGAAAGGGAGGAGGAAGAAGAGGAGGAGGAAAAGGAGGAGGAGGAGGAGGAGGAGGAGGAGGAGGAGGAGGAGGAGGAGGAGGAGGAGGAGGAGGAGGAGGACACTGCATCTCTCAGTGGCTCCCTTATCTCCCTTCCAGTCTCTCCTCGTCCCTGAGTCAGCTTCCCCTCTCTATATCTCCACCCCTCGAGAGAGAGAGAGAGAGAGAGAGAGAGAGAGAGAGAGAGAGAGAGAGAGAGAGAGAGAGAGAGAGAGAGAGAGAGAGAGAGAGAGAGAGAGAGAGAGAGAGAGAGAGAGAGAGAGAGAGAGCAAATTGAGATGTTTTATGAGGTTGGGAGATAAGACGATGCGTGGAAAGTGAAAGAACACAGAAGAGGAAAGTGAGGAAAGTGACCACCCTGAACTGTGTTTCTTAACCTCGTCTTCTGCAATCAGGAAGTGCTGTGCTGTATCTATGGCGGCGCTGTGTCAGTGTTCCTCAATAGGGATACAAAATTGTTGAACGGGTACTTTCAGACAACAGTGTACTTTTCATTTGGTAACCTTAACCCTTCTTTTTTCATCAGTGTTTATGTGCAGCAGCTCCCCAAAACTGCCTTTAAATATAATAAGTCTACATTCTGGCACAAAGGATGATATTATTTGACATGTTCAGTGATTACGGTGGCAAATAATTGGCAGCCCTGCACACTAGGGGTGGCTGCCGTGTATTATGACCTGGGAAATAAATCGGCATATCAGCATCATGTCAAGCCACGCATACCAACCTTCCCGGCGCGACAGGTGATCAGGCAGCAGGTGTCATGTTGTTCGTTATGCCACAGTTCGCACGACACTTTAGCCCCCTCACTGCGACACGACACACTTAGCACCACCAGAAGCAATGCGGGAAATCTTTATAATCACCTACGAGGAAGTTAGCGATGAAAACAATACATTTTTGGACCATTAAAAAAAAAAATATATATAGCAATGTATCTATTAACCAGAAAAATATCAAGTAAAAAAAAAAAAGATCTATCTATCTATCTATCTTATCACAGCGAGGAAGAGCACTGAATTTATTGCTTTTTGCCTACAATACTGACATCCTCCACGTTTTACTATTAGGGAATGAACGAAATAAAACATCAAACTACTCCACACTACATCTTTTTATGTAATAGTGTTGCAAGTGCAGTCTGTAATCAAGTTTTAGACAGAGTTATGGGATGCTGGTCTGCCGAGATTTAACTACAGGGGTGCTGAGGTGGGAAAAGATTGAGAGAGAGAGAGAGAGAGAGAGAGAGAGAGAGAGAGAGAGAGAGAGAGAGAGAGAGAGAGAGAGAGAGAGAGAGAGAGAGAGAGAGAGAGAGAGAGAGAGAGAGAGAGATTATATAGGTGCTTAAGCTCCCCTACAGAACGTGCCTAGAATTCCCTACGGCGTTGCATTAAACAAAACCTCTAAGTAAAGCTGCCTCTCCTCCTCCTCTTCCTCCTCCTCCTCCTCTTCTTCATCCTCCTCCTTGTCCTCGTTCTCGCGCCCTTACTCTCGCCCCTAGCAGGCATTCAGAGACACAGAATGCACCGTCACGAAGCCAAGTGTTTAGAAAGGGAAGGGAAGTGAAAGCTGGAATAATTTGTATGTGGAAGAGATACTGTCATGCTGAATAAATATAATAAGAATTGTTACTGGGGATGAAAAAGAAAGAAAAGATACGTGAGTGGAATGAGGAGTGGAATTTGTCAGCTGAAGGAAAAGAATATGTTAGTGTGGGATGAAATGAATGATGGTTTGTGAGGGGAATAAATAGAAGAAGTATTTGTTAGTGCAATGAAAAGGATGTTCTTAGTTATGTGTAATGAAAGAGTATGTGTGGGGAGAATGAAAAAAAAAATAAATAAAATAAATAAAGAGTGAAAAATGAAAAGAATAATTTGTTGGTGGAATAAAAAATAAATAAACAGACAGTAGAATGAAAAGAGAGTAAAAAAATGCAGACTAAAAAGAAAGACGTATTTTTAGAGCAATAAAAAAGAAACTACTGTAAATGTAATGAAAAAAAATACCAGAAATAAAAAAAAATGTAAATGAAACGAAAAAAAAAATAAATAAAAAGCCACAGAAATGAGGAGAATAATTTGTAAGAAAGAAAACTTAGCAAACTTAATGAGACTCAAGGTAGAGGTCGGAACAGGTAACTTGTACACCTTTAATTGGCTTAGTGAACAGGTAGAGTAAGAGTGTTGTTAGTCAGATCTTACAGAAATGACAGAAGTGAATGGAAGAGAGGAGTAAAAGTTTAATGAGGTGGTTTCTTGTGTGTGTGTGTGTGTGTGTGTGTGTGTGTGTGTGTGTGTGTGTGTGTGTGTGTGTGTGTGTGTGTGTGTGTGTGTGTGTGTGTGTGTGTGTGCCTTGGAAACTCTTGGTAAATGGCTTTCTTTGTTTCTCTGTTTTCTTTCTTTTGTTGGTGCCTTCTCTGAAAAGCGTGCCTCTCTCTCTCTCTCTCTCTCTCTCTCTCTCTCTCTCTCTCTCTCTCTCTCTCTCTCTCTCTGTGTGTGTGTGTGTGTGTGTGTGTGTGTGTGTGTGTGTGTGGGCGGCGCCATACACCTTGTGGGGGTCGCCTCCGGGAGATGCCTAATTAGAGAAGCAAGTGAATTGGCGCCTAATGAGTTGGTACACACAGATCTTAATGAGCCTCTCTCTCTCTCTCTCTCTCTCTCTCTCTCTCTCTCTCTCTCTCTCTCTCTCTCTCTCTCTCTCTCTCTCTCTCTCTGTCCGTCTGCTTCCCTGTCTACTTATCTGCCTGTTTGTTTATATGTACGTTTGCCTGTCTGTCCGTCTGTTTATCTGTCTTCCTGCCTGCCTTCCCGTATCTGTCTGTCTGTTTGCCTGCCTGCCTGCCTGCCTGCCTGCTTGTCTACCTGCTTGTTTGTTTATTTGTCTATTTGTCTGCTTGCCTGTATGCACACACACCCACACACACACATGGATACATGCATACATGAAGACACAATAGATAAACACACACACACACACACACACACACACACACACACACACACACACACACACACACACACACACACACACACACACACACACACACACACACACACACACACACACACACACACACACACAGCACTCAGGTGTAAAACAAACCCACAAAGCGCCACACTTTACATGAGGAATACCTGCAATTATCACCTTTAATTACGTGTGCCGTCACTGCCTAATTTGGGGCACGCTGCAAACAGTTACAGGTCACAGCAGAGAGAGAGAGAGAGAGAGAGAGAGAGAGAGAGAGAGAGAGAGAGAGAGAGAGAGAGAGAGAGAGAGAGAGAGAGAGAGAGAGAGAGAGAGAGAGAGAGAGAGAGAGAGAGAGAGAGATTACAAAACTCATGCTCGCTTTAATATAGAGTTCATTTAGCCCACAACTGCTATGAAATATCGGCAATATTTTTCTAGATATTTACTGTGTGTGTGTGTGTGTGTGTGTGTGTGTGTGTGTGTGTGTGTGTGTGTGTGTGTGTGTGTGTGTGTGTGTGTGTGTGTGTGTGTGTGTGTGTGTTTATTTATGTCTGTATTTATCTCTTTCTGTCCTCATCTGTCTCTGTTTGCTTGTGTATTTGTTTGCGTCTTAAATTCTCTGGGTGTATGTGTCTCTGTCTGTCAATGTAGTGTTCCTTGTGACTTTTTTTTTCTATGTATGTTCCCTGTGTTTCTTTGTCTGTCTGTCTGTCTGTCTGTCTGTCTGTCTGTCTGTTTGTATGCTGATGTATTGTACAATTACCACTTCCACTACAACTATCACAAATAATTCTTAATGCTGATGTATTGTGCAATTACCAGGTACTTCCACTACAACTATCACAAATATCATCACCACTATCATCATCATTTCTATCACCAACATCACAATCATCACCACTACCACCACCATTACTTCCATCGTCACCACCACCACCACCACCACCACCATAACCTCCATTCTCACTACAATTTTCTTTTTATTTCTATACAATATCTTTCTTTATTCACTTCCTCCTCTATTTCTCTCCCTTCTTTTTCTTAACTTTTTTCCTTTTACTCTTCGACATCCACTACCACCACCACCACCACCAGTCATCTTAATTTTTTCTTTAATATACTTTACTTTCCCCTCCTCTACTGATCCCACCACCAACGCCACCACGAACAACAAGCTAATAACAATAATAGCCATAATAATAAAACAACACTCCCTTGAAAATAGCTAAGAATACCCACAACACCTTCTCTTTTCTGGGCCACTGGTTGGAATAATGCACTTAACCTCACCTTACCTCACCTCGCCTCGCCGGAACTCCTAAAAATATACATAAAATATTCCCCCACAGCAAATTTTCTCACCTGTGATTAATAGCGCTGGGGAGAGTGAGAGTGTGGGAAGTGAGAGTGGGGAGGGAGAGTGGGGGGAGGCAGGCTAAGGTACACCTGTCCCCCTGACCCTGCCGTGATTAATGTCAAGGGAAGGGATCATCGGTTCTTTTTTTGTGTAGATTAATTATTTTATAGAAGGTTGAGGACTGAGGGTGGTGATGGTGGTGGTGGTGGTGGTGGTGTTTGTGGTGGTGGTGTCTGTGGTGGAGGTTAATGCTCTCTGTGGTTTGCGGTGGGTATTGAGGCGTCCTGATTGAAACGCTGATTGCTGGTGTTAGGTTGGTGTTGTGTGTGTGTGTGTGTGTTATTTGTTGTTGTTGTTGGTGTTGTTGTTATTATTTTTATTTATTTATTTATTTATTTTTTTGTCGTTATTTTTTTCGTTGACGCTGCTGCTTCTTATTTTTTTAATTGTTTATTTATATTTTGTTCTAATTTCTTTTTTTTCCTCTTGTTGTTACTCCTTTTGTTGTTGATTCTGGTTCTTGTTATTTCTATTATTATAAGTTTTGGTGTCACTACTTTTTTTTTGGCTTGTTCCTTGTTATTATTATTTTCTGCTGTTATTGTTTTTGTTGTTCATGTTTTTTATTATTATTATTAGTTTCTTGTGTGATTATTTTTGTTGTTTATGTTGTGTTTTGTTGTTTTTATTACTATATATTTTTTTGTCATTATTTTTTGTTGTTCATGTTGTTTCTTTATATCTTTTTTCTTTCCTTCTTTCTTTATTTATTTTCTTTATTTTATTTTTTTTTGCATTCAGTCTTGTTGTTAATGTTTCTCTGACCTTCCCTCCTGTCATTATTATTTTTGTTGTTCATGCTGCGTCTTGTTAGTATCAATGTCACTTTTTTCTATTGTTACTTTTGTTGTTGATGTTCTCTATTTTTTAAGTATTTTTTTCTTGATATCGTTTTTTTCTTCTTTATTATGGTTATTTTTTACTGCCATTATTTTCACTGTTATGTCGATTCTAGTCACTATCATTTCTTTTTATATAATTTTTTACCATTATCTTCGTTTTTGATGTCACTTTTCTTGGGGTTGTTCTTCTCCCTCTAATTTCGTTCACTAAAATGCAAAAGTTCATGAGACACTTCTCCAAAAATAGGGCCGAAGAGAATGAATACAATAAAGAACGTGAATAAAAACCTCTTCCCTGTAACTATACACGTTCATGATTATTGTGAATACAGAAACAAAGAATAAAAAAATCATAGTGTTCTTTGGTATTCTCAGGGGTAAATTTAAAAAAGTGGTTTAAATTATTTTCTTATCTTTAGTAGTGACAGCAAGAGCAGTCAATGGCAGTGGTGATTTTAGTGTTAGTAGTAATAGTAGTAGTAGTAGTAGTAGTAAATAGTGAAAATAACATGTATGAAAAAAAAAACGACAAATACGAAAGAAACATAATAATGATAATAATAATAATAATAATAATAATAATAATAATAATAATAATAATAATAATAATAATAATAATAATAATAATAATAATGTGTCTGGTACTCACGCTCAACAGGTAACACAAGGCAGCCATTACATACCTGGAGGTGAAAAAATAATCAATTAGAGAAGGTTATGGTAATCAGGCTATATACTAACATAAATGATGATGGTAGTAGTAGTAGTAGTAGTAGTAGTAGTAGTAGTAGTAGTAGTAGTAGTAGTAGTAGTAGTAGTAGTAGTAGTACTATTACTACTACTACTACTAATAATAATAATGATAATAATAATAATAATAGGAGAACAGAAAAGAGAAAGGAGGAAATAGAAAAAAAAACTATAAAAAGAAGGAAACAAGATAACACACACGACAAAACAAGAAAAGGAAGAAGTAGAAGAAAAGAAATGATAAAAGGAATGAAAGACGAGACACACGACTAAAGAACCGAAAGGAAGAAATAGAAAAGAAAAATGCCACGTAAAAGAAGAAAAGAAAAACAAGACACAACACACAAAGAAAGAGGAAGGAATAGAAAATGGTAAAGGAAGGAAGAAAGACACACAGCAAAAGAAATGACAGGAATAGAAAAATAAAATAAAGGGAAAAATCATACAACATCAGAAAGACGGTAACGGAATGAAGAAAAATAAGAAAAATGAACTGTGAGGGATATAGAAAAATGTACTAGCGAAAAAGTTGACTTAAATAAATAAAAATAAATAAAGGTTAAAGGAGGATGGAAAAATGATGACGTAAAAAGATAAAAAGGAGATAACAGGAGGAATAAAAAAAAGAACAACAAAATGAAAGTGTATGAAGGCATTAACGAAACACAAACAAAACAAAACAAAACAAAACAAAACAAAAAAGAACGAAAAGAAGATTAAAAAAAGTTGAATAAAGGAAGGAGAAATGTAGAAATGTACAATGATACGAGGGTTAAAACAAGCATGAAAAGAAAAAAAAACAATTAAAAAAAGGAAGGAAAAAATGAAAACAAATTACAACAATAAATTAAACAAATGACTAAAATGATACAGAAAAGATAAAGCTGTACATAAAAGATAAAATTCCTTACATTAAGATTCATTTATATTTGGTTACGTTGGGTCAGGTTAGCTTAGGTGAGATTAGGTTAGGTTAGGTTAGGTTAGGTTAGGTTAGGTTAGGATAGGTTAGGTTAGGTTAGGTGAATAGGTTAGGTTAGGTTAGGTTAGGTTAGGTTAGGTGAATAGGTTAGGTTAGGTTAGGTTAGGTTAGGTTAGGTGAATAGGTTAGGTTAGGTTAGGTTAGGTTAAGTTTTCTGATCAGGTTAGGTTAGGTTAGGTTAGGTTAGGTTAGGTTAGGTCAGGTTAGGTTAGGTTAGGTTAGGTTAGGTTAGGTGAATAGGTTAGGTTAGGTTAGGTTAGGTTAGGTTAGGTTAGGTGAATAGGTTAGGTTAGGTTAGGTTAGGTTAGGTTAGGTGAATAGGTTAGGTTAGGTTAGGTTAGGTTAGGTTAGGTTAGGTTAGGTTAGGTTAGGTTAGGTTAGGTTAGGTTAGGTTAGGTTAGGTTAGGTTAGGTTAAGTTCTCTGATCAGATTAGGTTAGATCAGGTAAGTTCTCTGATCAGGACTATTTTTTAAAGGCCACAGAAATTATAAATCGTGTTATCGTGGGTGTTTTTCTTCTCACTGATGAAAATGTATTCTTGTTAAACTGCCACTAAGGTCATGAAACCAACACCTTCGTTCTTTCTTCTAATGCAAGAGTTATCCAAGAGATGGCATTCATTCGTTCATCCCTTTCACTGGTAACCTCTGGAACTCTCTGCCTGTTACTAATATATGTACCTTCATCCAGTTTACTTTCATCTGTTATTTCACTTTCACTTTCATTCGTTCATCCTTTTCACTGGTAACCTCTGGAACTCTTTGTCTTTTGCTACTTTACTTTCATCAACTATTTTATTTTCATCTAATGTCTGTCACTTCTTTACTTTCATCTAATGCAAGAATTATTAAGCCGGAGTTGATCTTCATTTGTTCATCCTTTTCACTGGTAAGCCCTGCAAGTCAATGCCCGTTACTACTTTACTTCTTCCTACGACTTAAAATGCTTCAAAAAGAGGAACACCCAGACTTCACTATAAACTAAACCGACTCTTTATAAAATTTTGGAAGCGGTAAGTGGAGCGGTTTTTCCTACCATTATTTCCCCCTTTGACGTGCGGGGAAACAAAAAACCCTCATCAGTTTATGCGTCCAAGTCAAAAAAAAGAAGATAATTAGCAGTTGACTGAAATGACTGATAAAAGCCTCCCTGTAATTAATAGACTGTCATCAGAAGGCCAAACGACGCTCTATAATTTACAGCAAACTATCAAGGAACAAAAGTATTACGCAGGCAACACGTGACGGCCATTCATTAGGAAAAGAATGTACACGTCGCCTGAGTAACGACCTCATCACGTGTGCGAAAGAAAACGAGGTAAGTGACACTGAATAAGACACACAAGGAGCGAGGGAGGACGGAAGGAAAGGAGGGGTGGGGGGAAGGGAGGCATAAAGAATTGAAAGGGAGGGAAAAGGTATGGATTGGGAGGGAAGGAAAGAGGGAAGAAGGGGGAAAAGGGGTTGGAAGGGGAGGAAAAAGGGTAAAAATGTAAGTTGGTAGCAAAGGAGGATGGGAAGAAAGGGAGGAGGGAAAAATATGGATGGAGGGAAGTAAAGAGGGAGAAATGGTTGGAAGGAAAGGAAAGAGGGAAAAGGAGGAATTGGAGGAATGATGTGCTAGAAGAGGAGGAAAAAGGAAAGAAGGATGAGTTGAAAGGGGAAGGAAAAAGGGAGGAAAGGAAGGAATGAAGATTGGGAGGAAGAAAGTAAAAAAAAGGAGAGTGGGTTGGAAGAGAAGAAAGGAGGGAAATAAGGAAGAAAGGAAAAAAATGAAGGAAGAAGAGGTTGCGAAGAAATGAAGAAGGAAAGGAAGTGGTCTAGGAAGGAATGGAAGAAAGATTAGCAAGTAAGGAAGAAAGGAAGGAAGGAAGGAAGGGAGGAGGAAAGGATGGTGATTAGGCAAGACAGAAGAAAAAATAAAAAGCAGGGAAGGTCAGAAAGAAAGGAAGGAAAGAGAAAAAAGTTTAGGTAGCGAGTGAAGAAAGGACGAAAGGAAGAAGAAAGAGAAGGGAAGAGAATAGGGAAGGAAGAAGGGAAGGAAGGGAGGAGAAAGGAAAAGGGAGAAAAAAAAGAAAGGAATTATTTACGTCAGCAAAATCCTTGAAGGTCTGACTTACATTTTTCCTCTCTCTCTCTCTCTCTCTCTCTCTCTCTCTCTCTCTCTCTCTCTCTCTCTCTCTCTCTCTCTCTCTCTCGAAGATAGAAAACCATAAAAAACTCGGGGAAGAAACAAAAACCATTCACATTATACAGAAAAGAAGTGATGAATATAAATGAGTTAGTTTTCATCTGCCGCCACTTGGACGTCTGAATAAATTATGAGAAAAAAAAAGAGAGAAAAGAAGCATAAGCCTTAATTAAGAAAAAGGTGAATGATCTACAGAATTCTAGACAAAAAATGTAAAAGAAGACTGAAGAAAGTATTTTTTATGTTTTTATTTCTGTCTGTCTGTCTCCCTGTCTGTCTATCGGTCAGTTAATTTAAGTCTATCAGTTTGTGTGTTTCTGTTTGCTAGTTTGCGTCTCTCTCTCTCTCTCTCTCTCTCTCTCTCTCTCTCTCTCTCTCTCTCTCTCTCTCTCTTGGAAAGGTGATTAAACGCTAAGAAAGAGAAATAAAAGAAAGAATTAATATAAAAGAACTAAACACATACACACACACACACACACACACACACACACACACACACACACACACACACACATGCACGCACGCACAGACGCTCAAATCTGTAGGAAGGAAAGAAAGACAAAACACACAAAAAGAAAAAAAATCAGTAATGTAGCTCAGATCTGAAGGAAAGAAAGAAAGAACACACACACACACACACACACACACACACACACACACACATATTGGAAGCTTCACCAGCCCGAACGAGCGAACGAAAACTCAGGGCTTCGATTTGCCTCCCTCATAATGAAGCAGGGACACGCGGGGCTTCCTGGGGCTTCTAATTCAATTTTGTGCTTCGAACCCAAGTGTCGAATCACCCACATGAACTCACTGGCGAAGCTTCGGGAGCCGCGAGGATTGGTGAAATTAATTGTGTGGCTCATGAAGGTTGGGAGGGAGGGAAGGAAGGAGGGAAGAAGGAAAGGAGGGAAGGATTGGAATGAGGAAGAAAGAAGGATGGGGAAAGTATTTTAAAAGGAGGGAAGAAGGAAAGGGAGGAAAGGAGGGAGGGTGGGAGGGAATTAAAGCGGGAGGGAAGAAAGAAAAGAGGGAGGGATAGACATGAGGAAGGAAGAGGGGGGAGGGTATTGTAAGGGGAGGGAAGGAGGGAAGTTTGGGAGGGAGGAAAGGAGGGAAGGAATTACAGTGGAAAGGAAGAAGGAAAATAAAAGACGAATGAGGGAGAAAAGTGGGGAGAGTATTCTAGAGGGAGGAAGGAAAGGGTAGAAGGAAGGGAAGGAGGGGAGGAAAAGAGGGGGAGGAAATTATAAAGGGAAAGAGGAAGGAAAAGAGGGAAGGGTGGAGGGTGGGAAGGAGGAAAGAAGAGTGGAGGGAGCAATAGAGAGAGAGAGATAAAAGAGGAGGGGAAATGACGTAGTGGGGAGAAAAGAAGGAATGAGAGAAGGGAAGGAGGAAGGAAAATGGGTAGGAATTATAGAGGAAAGGAGGAAAAAATGAGAAGGAGAGAGGGAAGGAGGGAAAGAGGAGGGAAGGAGGGAAAGAGTAAGGAAGAGAGGGAGGGTGTTAAATATGGAGGGAGGAAATAAAAGAATGAAGGATTGAGTGAAAGGAGGAAGGGAGGAGATGAAGGAAGGGAGGGTGGAAGAAAAAGGAGGGAAGGATGCAGCGAAGGAAGAAAGATGATTGGGAATGATTACAGATGGAAGAATGAAGAGATAAAAGGAAAAGAAGGGAAAGACGGAAAAGGAATATATAGGGAAAAGGAAGAGGAGAAGGTGAACAAGAATGATGAAAGGAGGAAAATATGGAAAGAAGGAAAAAACAAATATAAGACAAAATAGACGAAGAAAAGGAAAACTAAAGAAAAAGAGGAAATGAGAGAAAAGAAGGAAAAGGATGAATAAAGGAATGAAGTGTAGGGAGGAATAGAGACGTAATAAATATCTGAACGACTGAAAGAAAAAAAAAGGAAAAGAGGAGAAAGACGAAAGAAGAAGGAAAAGAAGATAAAGAAGGAAGAGGGGAAGTAGAAAAAAATGTGGCAGGGAGTGAAGGACGGAAGGACAGATGAGCAGATAAAGGGGAGAAGAGAAAGGAGAACAAAAGAAAGAGAAGGAGAGAGAAAGAGGGAAAGATATAGTCACAGGGAAGACGGAGGAAGAAAATGGATGAGGGTGAATGGAGAGGAAAGAAGAGATACAGCGAAGACAGAAGGAGAGAGACAAGAAGATTGGGATGTCAAGGAAGAAAAAATAAGAAGAGGGAGAGGAAGAGAACGGATAAGAGATAAGGGATAAGAAGAGAGAGGAAAGAAGGGAAATGACAGGCGAGAGCGAGAGAGAGAGAGAGAGAGAGAGAGAGAGAGAGAGAGAGAGAGAGAGAGAGAGAGAGAGAGAGAGAGAGAGAGAGAGAGAGAGAGAGACGAGACGAGAAAAAATAGATAAGAGAAGGAAGGACGAAGTTTAAGGTGATAAAAAGATAATTGAAAGTGTATGATAAAAAAGGGAGAAAGTTTTTGGGAAGGATAGAAAAAGAGAAAAGTTTAGAAAAGATTTTAAAGGAAAGAAAGAATTTTCTTATGTGTATTTAAAATGAGATGTGACGAGAGAGAGAGAGAGAGAGAGAGAGAGAGAGAGAGAGAGAGAGAGAGAGAGAGAGAGAGAGAGAGAGAGAGAGAGAGAGAGAGAGAGAGAGACCAAATGAGCCATTAACTTTAACAAGCTTAATTTTCAATTCTATGATTCTCTCTCTCTCTCTCTCTCTCTCTCTCTCTCTCTCTCTCTCTCTCTCTCTCTCTCTCTCTCTCTCTCTTAATGCACCATTCCTCCACTTCTCGATCCCTCTCTTCCTATTCCTCCTCTCATCCCCTACCTTCCTCCCTCACTTCCTTTCCCCCGCCTCCCTCTGTCCCTCCCCGTCCTACTCCTCCTCGCCACTCTCGCCTCTCCCGGAGATGGACGCTGATTGGGTGCTTCCTGGGCGCTGTTTTGGCCAATCACGTCCCGTCTTTCGTTACCCGCCCTGCATGAGGCACGGCTATTGGCTGACAGGGGTGAGCATGTTGTGACTTGTTGTTTTCCCAAAATTTGTTTGAAGGATACATTTTTTTTTCAGTTACTCCCTTTCAGAAATGCACTGTTGTATTTATTTTGGAGTGTTCGAAAATTTTAATAGAAATTTTTGTGGCACTGTAGTTCAAAACATTAAGATATTTTTAAGTTAATGTAAGTTGCAAAAGTTTTATTTTTTTTTTCAGTCACTAGAATTCCCTACATTATTATTTTTTTTATTTGTTTGAAAGATTAAATAAGTTTCAGGTTTTTGCATTTTCTGAGTTTGAGATTCTTGTCCTTTCTATTTTTCGATCTTAATTTCTTTCTTCATCAGATGACTCGAATCACGTGGTTTCAGGAAAGTTTTAAAGATTCCAAAATGATCAAAGTGAATTACCTACGTAATCTCTCATTCTTTTCTTCCAGTAATTAATTCTGGGTATTTTTTTTCCACATATCAGTTTTGTACATTTAGCTTTATTATATTCACACTAGTAATCTAAACAAGTTTTCTATTACTGTTTTGATTTATTGTTTTCGTTTTTGTCATCACCTGTATTTCCTTACAGGGCGAGAAGTTCTTTCGCTTCAAATTTTACTCTCATGACTTAATCAGAGACCTGTATAATTTTGTAGATCTTTTTTTCTCTTATACTAAGTATTCTAATAGATATTTTTGTAATTAAACCCTTTTCTTTATCCACCAGTAATAAACCTCCAGTCAGA
>NC_087172.1:6137500-6155000 GCF_035594125.1 Scylla paramamosain | reverse complement strand
TCTTCGCTCCCATCAGCACCTTTCTTTATCCTTCCCTTCCCCTTTTTTCTTCTTTATCCCTCGCCTCATTCTTTCTTCCCTGGATGAGGAGGGAAATGACAATGGTGGTGGTGGTGATGGTGGTGGTGATGATAATGTTTGAGAGAAGTGTGTTTTCGTATCTGCATTTAGTGATAGGGATGATAATGGCAGTGGTGGTGGTGGTGGTGGTGGTGGTGGTGGTGGTGGTGGTGGTAGTGGCTCAGGAAACTAACAGAAGTGAAATCGTAAATTCGAGGGTTTTAAGGAAACAGGGCCACAAGTACGACTCTCTCTCTCTCTCTCTCTCTCTCTCTCTCTCTCTCTCTCTCTCTCTCAACTCTCCGGGAGGACAAAGTCTTTCTCCCAAAGTTACTCATCTGTCACCCACACTGTTCCTCGTCTCCACCACCACCACCACCACCACCACCACCACCACCACCTCCTCCTCCACCGCAAACTCCTCTTCCTGCTTCTCTTCCTTCTTTATCATCCACATTTTCCACCCGCATTTACTCCTTCGTGGCGTGTATCGTAACTTTGACGCCAGAAGGGAATTTCTCGGGAACTGGGAGGAAGCAAGGAGGACAGTTACAAGGCGCGCCACGCATCAGACGCGACCAGTTCAGGACCTGTTCCGTGTTTAGTGGTGCTGTGCTGCATAAAGTGATACGGTTGTTATTTGTATTGTCTGTGTGTGTGTGTGTGTGTGTGTGTGTGTGTGTGTGTGTGTGTGTGTGTGTGTGTGTGTGTGTGTGTGTGTGTGTGTGTCTGTTTCCTTGGTTTATTTGCGTTGGTTTGTGTTTTGTTTATTTATTTTGTTGTTGCTGTTGTTGTTGTTGTTTTGGTGATTATGGGAAGGGGAATGTGATTGGTGTTCTTGTTTCTTCTATAACTATTTCGATTTTTATTACCTTTACTGCTATGATTGCTACTTCTATTATCACTACTACAATTATAATTACTACCACTACTACCAATACAAAAAACTGTACTACTACTATTACTACAATTACTACTACTACTACTTCTACTACTAGAGCATCAACACCAAAAAATATCACTGCTACAACATCAACAACAACCACAACAATACCACCACCACCATCACCACCACCACCACCACCACGATCACCACCAACCGCTACTATTACACCGTATCCTCCAGTCTAATCACAGGAGCATGGCACGGAGCATAACACTGAGGTGAAGGAGCATCGCGGCGCCTCCCAGGTAAGTAATTATTAATTATCCACGAGTGAGATTACCTGAACTCATTTACTGTAATTAGGTGCAGGTGGAGCTGGTGTGTGTGTGTGTGTGTGTGTGAGAGAGAGAGAGAGAGAGAGAGAGAGAGAGAGAGAGAGAGAGAGAGAGAGAGAGAGAGAGAGAGAGAGAGAGAGAGAGAGAGAGAGAGAGAGAGAGAGAGAGAGAGAGAGAGAGAGAGAGAGAGAGAGAATAACCCAAGACAATGTTAAAGTGAGAATAGAGGACGAAGAATAATGAAACACAAAAGAAGTAAAAAAAGACTAAAATATAAAAAAAGCAAAAGAAGAAGAGAGACAAAGGGTAAAGAAGTCTAGGAAACGATAGAGGGTGAGAGAGAGAATAAAAGTAAAGAGCGAAGGAACAATGAGAGAAACACAAGAAAAAAAGATATAGGAAAAAAAAACAAGTTTGTGACATTAAAGAAAATAAAGGGAAGTAGACATGCAGAGGGGAGGAGAAAGGGAGAAGGAACGAAGAGCAGGATAAAGAAGCAATTAGAGAAACAGAGGAAATAAAAAAAATAACTGAAGATTGAGATATTACAGATAACAAAAGGAAGTAGACTGTATATACAAAGAAGAGAGAAGCAGAATGAAAGAGGGAGCTAGAAAAGGAGAGAGAGAGAGAGAGAGAGAGAGAGAGAGAGAGAGAGAGAGAGAGAGAGAGAGAGAGAGAGAGAGAGAGAGAGAGAGAGAGAGAGAGAGAGAGAGAGAGAGAGAGAGAGAAGAACAGGATTAAGGAGGGCAGAACGGTGATTACGAAGATTAATTTTGCTGGTGGAAGCGATGATGGTGTTAGTAGTAGTAGTAGTAGTAGTAGTAGTAGTAGTAGTAGTTCTTTTTGTAAGTAGCAATAACAACATGAATAATAATAATAATAAAAATAATAATAATAATAATAATCATAACAACAGCAGTAATAAAAATACACACCTAACAAACATTCCTAACCCTCCATGACTAAAAAAAAAAAAAGATAAAGTAGATACGAGAATAAAAAAAAAGCAAAAGAAAAAAAAAGCGAAACACGAAACCTTGCGGAGCTAAAAAAATAAAAAAAAATAAAAAAAAACACTCGCAAATCAGAAAGTGCAAGATGGCGGCGGTGGGTGTAGAAGTAGAAGAAGAAGAGAGGAAAAGGAAGACGAGGGTGAGAAAAGAGGAATAAAGAGAACGAGGGATAAATGAGGCCAAGGAGGAAAGAAAGTGGAGGAGGGAAGAAAGGAACGTATGGGGGGAAGAAAGAAAGAAAGAAGGTGGAAAGGAAGAAGGCGAAGGAGAGATGAAAGGAAGAGAGGGAAAGAAAGCAGGAAGGAAACGAAGGAGAGAAGACAAGGGTGATAAAGGAGTAATAGAATGAACAAGGGAAGAAAAAGAACAAAGAGATAATGAAACCAAGAGATAAAGGAAGCAAAATAGGGAAGAAAGCAAACAAAGGAAGGAAGAAAGAAAAAAGAAGGAAAGAGGGAAATGAAACAGGAGGAGGAAAGAAAAAATGCAAGAGAGAAGAAGTAAAAAGAGGAAAAAATATAACCAGCAATAAATAGGAGGAGGAAGGGACGAAAATACGAAAGAACCCACGCGAAGGAGGAAGGGAGAAAGGGAAAGAGGAAGAAGAGGGAGGGGAAGAGGAGGGAAGAGTAATGGACGTAGAGAAGGACTGAGATGGGTACAAATAGTGGGAAGAAGACAGAGTGAAGAGGAGGGAGAGAGGCAAGAAGGAAGGAAAGGAGGGAGGGAGGGAGGGAGGGAGCGAGGGAGGGAGGGTGGGAGGGAGGGAGGGAATGCGACGAGCGGGAGTGAGCGATTGATGTCGTTTCGTCACTTGCAGATGGAGGGAAGGGGGAGAGAGAGAGAGAGAGAGAGAGAGAGAGAGAGAGAGAGAGAGAGAGAGAGAGAGAGAGAGAGAGAGAGAGAGAGAGAGAGAGAGAGAGAGAGAGAGAGAGAGAGAGAGAGAGAGAGAGAGAGAGAGAGAGAGAGAGAGAGAGAGAGAGAGAGAGAGAGAGAGAGAGAGAGAGAGAGAGGAGGGGGATGAGACAGACAATGAATGGGAAATGTTTCATCATTCACGATATGAAGAAAATGGTGATAAAGAGAGGAGGAAGAGGAGGAGGAGGAGGAGGAGGAGGAGGAGGAGGAGAAAATGAGGGAAAGGAAATGTGTTTGTGAGATGGAATAGACAGGAAGAAGTGAAAGATTTGTGATGAGAGAGAGAAAAGAGGAAAAGGAAGTGAGGAAAAGAAGAGAATGAAAGGGTGTGGTGAAATGATGTGGAGGAGGAGGAATGGTAAAAAGAGAAGGAGAAAGAGGAGGAGGAGGAGAAGGAAGAGGAGAAGGAGAAAGATGGAAAGAGATAGGACAAAGAAAAGTGGTGAGAGAAAGGAGAAACGAAGCGAAACAAAATGAAGATGAAAGAGAAAAGAGAAAACAACTGAGAAACAAAACTTATACAAAGAAAAGAGAGAAAATGTAGAGATATCTTTAAAACGAATGAATACATTACGATTACTGAGAGAGAGAGAGAGAGAGAGAGAGAGAGAGAGAGAGAGAGAGAGAGAGAGAGAGAGAGAGAGAGAGAGAGAGAGAGAGAGAGAGAGAGAGAGAGAGACCGGGCCTTAACCCTACACTACACATCCTCCAGCACCGGCGGGACGTGCGGGCCTCACCGTCATGTTCAAGGTGCAGCAGCAGCGGGTTGCTCACCTGGTGCTCACCCGTGCCCCTGGGGAGCTGCTCCAGCACAGGTGCAGAACGTGGCACCATCAGGTGGTGGAACGCGTTTGTTGCCGTGCAGGCAAGTGTTGAGGACTGGTCCAGACAACACTTCAAGACTACAGTGAACGTGTGGTGACGGATAGTACACAGGTAGGCTTTCAGGTAGAAGGCATCAACAGTGACTTATTTAGCCTTACTTGTTGTAATGAATAGGTAACATATATATGTACAGCAACTTTGTAAATATATATATATATATATATATATATATATATATATATATATATATATATATATATATATATATATATATATATATATATATATATATATATATATATATATATATATATATATATATATATATATATATATATATATATATATATATATATATATATATATATATATATATATATATATATATATATATATATATATATATATATATATATATATATATATATATATATATATATATATATATATATATATATATATATATATATATATATAGAGAGAGAGAGAGAGAGAGAGAGAGAGAGAGAGAGAGAGAGAGAGAGAGAGAGAGAGAGAGAGAGAGAGAGAGAGAGAGAGAGAGAGAGAGAGAGAGAGAGAGAGAGAGAGAGAATCATACTTAATTTATCAATTCAATAAGAAATATCGAAATAAAGGAAGACAGTCTCTCTCTCTCTCTCTCTCTCTCTCTCTCTCTCTCTCTCTCTCTCTCTCTCTCTCTCTCTCTCTCTCTCTCTCTCTCTCCCCTTTCTTTGCTAGCTACTTATAACCTTCTCTCACACATACTATCTATTTCTTCCCTTCTTCCACTCACACGTCCTCTCCCTCTCTCCCTCTTCCCTCATCACCCTTACCAGCCCCTATCTCATTTGCTCTTTATCAACATTCCCTTTTATCCCTCCTTCCATCTCCCTCACTTCCTAAGCCCGTGCATCTCTCTCTCTCTCTCTCTCTCTCTCTCTCTCTCTCTCTCTCTCTCTCTCTCTCTCTCTCTCTCTCTCTCTCTCTCTCGCCGTCACGTTCTATTTCAAATACACAAAAATTTTACGTTTTCTTTTCATTCTCGCCAAACTTCTCGCTTTTCTTTATTATACATTTCAATTTTTCGTCTTAACTTTGTCCTCACTATTCTTCATTCTTCCTGTGTGTGTGTCTGTCTGTTTCTTTGTTTGTCTCTGATTATGTTTGTCTGTGTATGATTGTGTCTGTCTGTCTATTTGTCTCTCTCTCGCTGTGTCTGTCTCTTTCTTGTGCACATTTTTTATTTTTATTTTTTTGTCTCATATATCTTTATTCTCTCTCTCTCTCTCTCTCTCTCTCTCTCTCTCTCTCTCTCTCTCTCTCTCTCTCTCTCTCTCTCTCTCTCTCTGAGCAATTGTTTTGATAAGTCTATGCATTTTCTCTCTTTGCCATTCTTTGCACCTTTGTTAAAATCTTAATATTTTTAAAGTATATTTTTGATAATATTTGTTCATCATTTGTTCATATCCTTAAGCTTCATTCTCTCTCTCTCTCTCTCTCTCTCTCTCTCTCTCTCTCTCTCTCTCTCTCTCTCTCTCTCTCTCTCTCTCTCTCTCTCTCTCTCTCTCAAGGCTTATTCTGTCATGAACCCTCGAAGGAAAAGTTAATCGGATTTCATCATGCATTTTAGATTATACATTTACTTCATCACTTCAAACTTCGTAACACTTCCTCCTACTTTCCCTGCCTCTCTCTCTCTCTCTCTCTCTCTCTCTCTCTCTCTCTCTCTCTCTCTCTCTCTCTCTCTCTCTCTCTCTCTCTCTCTCTTTAAGCCTGTTCCCGTTATGAATTTTCCAGAGAAAGGGTAATCGAGTCCTTCAAGGTGAGTAGCATTCAGGAATAATGAAGGCGTGAAGGCATCTCCCGCCCCGACTCATCGCGGAGGCAGCTAATGAACGGAGGGTGATTGCCGGCTGGTGTGAGGCAGTCTGAGGGATGATTACTTCTTGATTAACGTTAAATACTTCTCACGTCTTACTTATAGTCATTTAGTTACATACCTTATTTTGACCTAACTTAACTTAACTTGACCTAACTTGACCTAAATTGATCTAATCTAAACTAACATAGCTCATTTCCTTTTTTTATGGCTGCCTATTTTATTCTATTTTTATTATTTTCTATTTATTGTTGATTGATGGTTAATATTATTTTTTACTAGCTTAATTAATTACTTCTTAGTCAATTGCTTCCATACTTAACCTTACCTAACCTATTTTCTTTTTATTGATGCCTGTTTTTATTATTATTTTTTTTTTTACTTTCGATTTATTTTTCATAGATGCTTAATTTTACTGACTTATGTAGTAGTTTGTTGCTCAAAGCTGATAATTTCTTACGTAGTTCTTATTTATTATTTATTCCTTACTTATTCATGGCTAGTTATCTTTTTTATCTCCTATCTATTTCTTACTTATGCTTACTTATGGCTAACAGCTCTTTATTGACAATTATTTTTTTATCATTAATAAATTTTACTTATATCAATGGTTAATCATCTTTTTCTTACACGATCATTATTCTTTATCTATTGCTAATTAACTTTACTTATTCAATTACTTTCTTCTTTCTTACTTATGGCTAATGATTTCTTCCTTATCTCTCGAAGGCCTGATGATTCCTTACGTAACCTCCTTTTCACTCACACATTACTCCATAGCCACGTGTCTCAAGGTAGTAAAGGGTCGCTTACGAGTGTTTCCTGGCTAATGATATGTGTGGACAGCGCTTGCTCCCTAAATGCGTGTCTCTTCCGAGGGTTTTATAAAGTTGCAATACTGTATTTTTGTTGATGTTTATACAGGTTTTACATAAGGGTCTGTAATAAATTGTAATGATAACAACAACGATAATACAACAATAGGAAATGATAACAGTACCACCATCACCACCACCACTATTACTAACAATAACAGCAACAATAACACCGTCAATAACAATAACAGCAACACGCCGAACATCATCACCAATGCTGCTACTACTACTACTACTACTACTACTACTACGCCTACTATACTACTTCTACAACCACCACATCCATTATCAACTACTACAAATAAATAAATAAATAAAACTTACTAATCCCCTCAAGTATACAAAAACACCTCCTTAGCTCACTCAGAACGACCATTAGTAATCAACACCCATATTCACAGTAACTTGGCGAAGAAGCCCCGCCCTCACGAACCTGGCGCCCAGATCACACATTCCCATTACATTTTCCCACCAATGGCATGCGTGAGTGGGCGGGGCTTCTGTGCCAATCAGCCAATAGCGCGGCGTGGAGAAGGTGAGGTGGGCGGGGTTTGCGTTCGGGCGTGACTTGCGTGTCTTGCATTTCAACATAATACTTTGAAATTCCGCCCCGTAGTGAACCTGTCCCAACCTTGTGTTTACCTCTTCCCCTCAACGCCTCCTTACCTCCTTACCTAAATTCCTCTCTTCCTTCTTCACGGCATTCTCTTCCTCTCTTTATCTTATGTCTGTCTCTTTCCCTTCGCTTTTATTTTACCTCATTTGCTTCTTGTTGCTCTTTTTCTTTCCCTTCCTCTTTATTTTCCGTTTTCCCTCTCTTCCTGCTTCACTGCATTCCCTTCCTCTCTATCTTATGTCTGTCTCTTTCCCTCTTCGCTTTTGTTTTGCCTCATTTACTTCTCATGTTCCTCTTCTTTTCCCCTCCTCTTTATTTTCCGTTTTTCCTCTCTTCCTCCTTCACTTGATTTTTCTCGTCTCTGTCTTCTGGTTTTATTTTTTATTTTCTCTCCTTAGTTTTGCCTCATTTGCTTCTTGTGCTCTGCTTCTTTTTCCTTCTCTTTATTTTTCGTTTCCCTCTCTTCCTCCATCATTGCATTCTCTTCCTGTCTTTATTTTTTGCCTTTTTTTTTTTCTAGCTTTCGTTTTGCCTCATTTCCTTCTCGTGGTCCTTTCCTTCTTATCCTCTTTATTTTCTGTGTCGCTTCTTTCTCTTGTCTTCCTCTATTTTCAGTCTGACTTTATATTTTCCTCCTCCTCTCGTTTCCCTCGTCTTTATTTTATCTTTATTTCCTTCCGTTCCCTCACAATTCTTAAAAATTTTCAATCCTTCTGTCTTGACTTTTTACTTATTTTACTGTTGTCTTTCTTCTCTCTTCCACTTCCTCTCCTTCATTTCGATCCTTCTTAACAATTTTTTTTTTTCACTTCCTCCGTTATTACCTCTCTCTTCCCTTTCATGGCCTCCCTTTCTTTTCTTTCCCTTATTCCCTCCCTGTCAAACACTATTGCACACTTTTCTCTCTCTTTCCTTTGTTCCCTCTCTTTCAGTCTCATTTTTTCTCCCTCCCTCAACACTCAGATATTACAACTGTACATAATTCCTGCCTGTCACGTTACCAACTTGAGTGTAACGGAGTGAATGACCTTCCAACACACACGCACACACACAAACACACAGACACACACACACACACACACACACACACACAGAGACATACAGACACACGTGTATGCATTTACATACATACATACCTCCTCCTTTGGAGTGTCTTAAAAAAAATAGACTACCTTTTCATAATCAAGTATCTCTCTCTCTCTCTCTCTCTCTCTCTCTCTCTCTCTCTCTCTCTCTCTCTCTCTCTCTCTCTCTCTCTCTCTCTCTCTCTAAGACCACCTCCCCACTTATACCGTCACGCCACTGGCCCACTTACAAGAGCCAATCAGCGCATACCAGAGTAACACAAACGTATGCCTCCCTCTAATATTACACTGACTGACGCCCGCAACTCTCAGGCGAACGTGTGAGGCGGAGTACAAAGGAGAGCAAGGGAACACAAAGGAAGAACAAAGGCTAGCAGAAAAGTTGGTCCATGTAAGGGTGTTTGGGTATTTTTAAATTTTTTTGTCTATTTTATAGTTGGAGGTGCGGGATGGTAAAGGGAAGGGTCGTATAATTTCTCTCTCTCTCTCTCTCTCTCTCTCTCTCTCTCTCTCTCTCTCTCTCCTCTCTCTCTCTCTCTCTCTCTCTCTCTCTCTCTCTCTGACCCTCATACCTTAAAAGCCCCCTCTTTCGTTATCCTTTCCTCCACCTCTTTCTTTTCCTCGACTTTTCTTTTTTTCTGTCTTTCTTTTCTTTCTCTCCATTTTTGTTTTTTCTTTATTTTTTTTTCCTTCTCATTCCTTCCTCAAAATCCAGCCTCTCGCTTTCTCCATCTGTAAAATATTCTTACTTTCCTTTCACCTCATTAAACTTTCCACTAGTACTTATTACTCACTCTCTCCCTCTCCCTCTCTCTCTCTCTCCCTCTCTCTCTCTCTCATCTCTCTCTCCTCTCTCTCTCTCTCTCTCTAATGCACACCGCATCGGGAACCACTAATTCACCAGGTGGGGCGCCGTTAATCAGGTGAGAGGCGGACACACATTATTACGATGAGACAGAGGAATGAATTTTGCTGCGGCTGCGGGGTGGCGGCGAGAAACAAAGTGTCTTCATTATCGACGGCGAGATTTTTACAGCGGCCCCGAGAGCATTACTTGAGCCGATAACAAGTCACGCCCGACACCCGATTGACTGATTGGCAGGGCAAGGCACGCAGGGAGGGAGGGAGGGAGGGAGGGAGCTTGCGGCCAGGAAGAGTAATTGTGAGATTTCGTTTTAGCCGTTTACTTTTGTGATTTTTATTTTTAATTTTTTATTTTTTTTAGTGTTTTTGTGTGGTTTACTTTTATTTGTTTTTTTTTTCTCTTATTCCCTCGACTGTTATTTTTTTTTTTTTTGGTGGTTTGTTCTTCTTTTTGTGTGTGTTTTGTCTTTTTTTTTATTTTTTACTTTTTTTCTTTACTTTTTTTTTTGCCTTCAGTACTTGTTGTCTTTTCTTTTACCTTTATTATTCTCGTACGTTTTGTCTGCTAGTTTTTATATATTTTTCTTTCTTTCCTCATTGTTTTTTTTTTTTTTGTCAATTAGTTTTACATTTCTTTTTCTCTGTTTCCTCTTTGTTTTTTACTACTGTACTTTGTCTTTTCTATTTGTATTTTTCTCTTTCATCTTTATTTTTCTCAAATTTTTTTCTCTTCTGTATTTCGTCTTTGCTATTTTGTTTTAATTCCATGTTTTATTACACTGTTCTTGTTATTTTTCCGTTATTTTCTTCTCTCTCTCTCTCTCCTCTCTCTCTCTCTCTCTCTCTCTCCTCTCTCTCTCTCTCCTCTCTCTCTCTCTCTCTCTCTCTCTCTCTCTCTCTCTCTCTCTCTCTCTCTCTCTCTCTCTGTGTGTGTGTGTGTGTGTGTGTGTGTGTGTGTGTGTGTGTGTGTGTGTGTGTGTGTGTGTGTGTGTGTGTGTGTGTAAAAATGAACACTTTTGACCCCAAGATAGGTATGTTTTTTTTAGAGCAGAACAGCGTGCAATCCTTTGTTCGCCAGTGTGTGTTGCGTGCGTGTGTTGCGTGCGGGCTGTGTGTTTGCGGTGTGCTGCAGTGTTATGGCAGATTGTTCCTCGCCCTGGGGGTAAAAGGATTGGATCTTTCGTGTTCTGTTAGTGTGCTGCGTCTGGCGAATGTTGCAGTGAAGGTGGTGTGTGGTAGGATGGTGTGTGGTGGAGTGTGGTGACAGCTGTATGTGGCAAGGTGGTGTGATGGTGTGTGGTATTGTGGAGTGTAATGGTGTGTGGTAAAGTAGTAGTGTGGTGGAGGGTGACTGGTGTGACGTGTGTGTGCGGTAAAGTGTGTGATTGGAGCGGGGTAACTTGTGTTTGTGTGGCTTGAACTACTACGGTACAATAGAGGGTGTGGTTGTATAGTTGTATGAGTGATGTGACTGAGGATGAAATGTGGTTATGGATCCCAGAGTATATGACTACATGGAATGCGAAAGTATATATGTATAGATGTATAGATAAGACGTGATATTTGTTTTTTTTATGCACAAGGGAACAAGAGACATTAAAACAAAAAGGACTGCTATCTGTCTCCTCTATAAAAACAACAATAACAACAACAAAGAACACTAAAGAAGAAACAATGCAAGACAAAGAGGTACCACGAAATTCCTAGGTTAGGTTCAGTTAAGTTAGGTTTATTAATATCTGGTTTGTTTATGTAGTGTGGCTGTGTGTGGTATGCAAAGTGTGGCTAATTGCATGCATGGTTCGATGTTGCTATAAAGTGTTCTTAAGTAGTGACCACATGTACTACGAAAGAAAACGAGATAAGTGACACTATTACAGGCAGGGCACAAGGGAGGATTGAAGGAAAGGAGTGTTAGGAGGGCAGGAAGGATAGAGGAAGCTTGAAGGGTTGGGAGGAAGAGAAGGAAGGAAGGAGAAAAAAAGATGGGTTGGGAAGGGAGGAGGAAGGTAGAAAAGGGTGAAAGGAAAGGAGGGAAAAAGATGGGTAGATAGAGAAGGAAGGAGGGAGAAAGGATGGATTGGAAGGAAAGAAAGGACGGAGACATGAAAGGTTGGAAGAGAAGGAAGGAGAATGGGATGAAAGAGAAGGAAGGAGGGGGAAAAAGATGGGTTGAAAGGGATTGGAAAGAGGGAAAAAAAGATGGGTTGGGAGGGAAGGAAGGAAGGAGGGAAAAGTGTGAATTAGAACGGAAGGAAAGAGACAAGAATGGTTTGGGAGGGAAGGAAGAAAGAAAAAAAGATAGGTTAGAAGAAAAAAGAGAGAAAAAAAAATGTGTTTGGAGGAAAGACTTGATAACCTAACAATTATTGTGTCTAGGTTAAGTACTGTAGTGTGGTAATAAGTGTGGCTAAAAGTGTGGTAATGTGGCAGTATGGTGTGGTTATGTAGTACTTACAGGTGGAGCTACTTTAAGTACAGCTGTGGTAGTGAGTGCAGCTAAGTGTGATTATGTGGTAGTGAAGGTGAGGCTCGGTTAGGTAGAGCTGTGTGGTATCCTGCGGCTGGGTCAGGTGTGGCTATGTGGTGTCAGTGGTGCTAGATAGATACGTACAGCTGTTTGGCATATGGATAAGTTAAGTGGTTAAGTAAGTTATATGTGGCGTAAGTGGACTGGATTAAGTACAAGTTTGTGATAGTGTGGCTAAATTTAAGTTCGTGTGTCGTTAGGTGAAGCTGCCTGGCACGTGGAGTGTGGTCAGGGCGGCTGTGTAGTTCTCTTAAGTGTGGTGTAAAAATGGCTTTATAACATGTGGGATGTCATTAAGTGTGGCCATGTAGTACTGTTAAATGTGGTTAAGTGTGGCTGTTTGGCAAGTGGGATGTGGTTAGGTGCGGCTGTTTGGCGTGTGAGGAATGATTAAGTGTGGCTGTCTGGCATGTTAAGTGTGACAGTTTGGCATGTGAGTGTGGTTAAATGTGGCTGTCTGGCATGTTGGTAAGTGTGGCAGTTTGGCCATGCAAGTGTGGTTGGCGCGACTGTGTCCCGTGCACCGCTACACTCACGAGAGATCATCGAGCAATCACCTTTAATTCCTCATGAAGTATTATTGATTACGGCGCCTAAGTACCTGCCACCTGAGCCTCCCGCCAGGTGAGGCAGGTGAGGGATCAATGAGTTACGACATCTAACAGTACCTGATCCCTCATATACCTGTACGTTTTTCAAGGTATGGTTTTTGTACCTTTTACTATTATAGATCTCTCTCTCCTCTCTCCTCTCTCTCTCTCTCTCTCTCCTCTCTCTCTCTCTCTCTCCTCTCTCTCTCTCTCTCTCTCTCATATCTCCTGACAATTTTGCCCTCTTTCATTTTCCTCTTCGCTATCGACACTTCAAGTATTTATTGTTTTCCTACTGGTCTTCTCGTTTCTTTCGTTATTACTTTCTCTTTCTCTCTCTCTCTCTCTCTCTCTCTCTCTCTCTCTCTCTCTCTCTCTCTCTCTCTCTCTCTCTCTCTTGGTTTCGATCTCGCTGCATTTTAAAGGATTTTCTTGCTTGTATGTGTGTATTAAATTTTTCACGACTCGATACATTCCAGCGGGACACGAAACTGTGTGTGTGTGTGTGTGTGTGTGTGTGTGTGTGTGTGTGTGTGTGTGTGTGTGTGTGTGTGTGTTATCGTCTTCTTACTTCCTTTTTCTCCTCCCACATCACTCCCCCTCCTCCTCCTCCTCCTCCCACATCGCTCCTGCTTTCTCCTAAACTCAAATTGCTTTAGGAATTCTGCTGCTCCTCATTGCTCCTCCCTCCCTCTCTCCCTTCCCCTCGTTCTTTCTCTCCAAAAGGCAGGAAAAAAAATTACAAGCTCGTTCCTCTTCCTCCTCTTTCTTTTCCTCCAATTTTCACTCTTCGTCTTCCTCTTTAACCTGTTTTCATCCTCTCTCGTATATTTTCCCTCCTACTCATTTCCTACATTTTCTCTCTCTCTCTCTCTCTCTCTCTCTCTCTCTCTCTCTCTCTCTCCTCTCTCCTCTCTCTCTCTCTCCTCTCTCTCCTCTCTCTGTTTATATCCCTGATCAATTTTTCTTTTAGACTTTTGTTTGTTTTGTTTGCTTTGTTCTATCGTTCATCTATGCCATATTTCATGTTTTATCGCTTTCATCTCTCTCTCTCTCTCTCCTCTCTCTCTCTCTCTCTCTCTCTCTCTCTCTCTCTCTCTCTCTCTCTCTCTCTCTCTCTCTCATGTCCTTAACCACTTCCTCTCTTTGCTCTTTCATCGTTTCAGTTTTCAATCCCCTGCTTTAATGCTTTATCGTTCTCTCTCTCTCTCTCTCCTCTCTCTCTCTCTCTCTCTCTCTCTCTCTCCCTCTCTCTCTCTCTCTCTCCTCTCTCTCTCTCATATCCATAACCAGTTTTTCTCCTTCCTATATTATCGTTTCACTTGTTTATACTCTATTTCATGTTTTATAGTTTACATCCTACCCTCTCTCTCTCTCTCTCTCTCTCTCTCTCTCTCTCTCTCTCCCCCTCCCCCCCGCCACAACACATACAGCCGGGTTTTATGACTCCCGCAGCAGACAGACGGAGAGACAGGCACCCTTAAAAACGGCTTTGTCTTCTGAGGGCCCCCCGCCGCCCCTTCACGCACACAAATACAATATATTCACAGACTGGAGGACTCACACACGGAGGAGGAGGACTCTTGGTGACGTTTCTTGTTCTTATTGTATAGTAGTGGTGGTGGTGGCGGTGGTGGTGGTGGTGAAGGAAATGAGGGAAGCTGCAAGAAGTGACCAGGTTTACATATGGTAGTCCCTCTTTGAAATATGTCTAGTAGTAGTGGTAGTTGTAGTGGTGGTGGTGATGGTGGTGGTGGTGGTGGTGGTGGTATTATTATTATTATTATTATTATTATTATTATTATTAGTAGTAGTAGTAGTAGTAGTAGGTAGTAGTAGTAGTAGTAGTAGTAGGAGCAGTAGTAGTAGTAGTAATTGTAAGACAAGCAATAGCAGTAGCAGAAAACAATAACAGCAGCAGCAGTAGTAGTTATCGAAATGCAATACTAACAACCACAACGAATTTTTAAACACAAAACGAGAATATTACAATACATATTCCCCCCATTCACATAAAACCAGTATTGAGGCGCCTGAGCAGCCTAAGTACCCCATTCTGCCCTGGGTGAGGTGGCTGCGTCCCTCACCCACTCACCCCACCCACTGCCGCCTCAACGCAGGCTGCAGCGTGAGGGGGACAAAGGCGAGGCTCCAGCTTGAGTGCTATAGACAGCGATTCGAACGAGTTAACCCATACGCCACCTGGCCGCTGTCTGTCTTCCCGTCTGTGTGTGTCTGTGTTTGTCTGTGTATCTGTCTCTTTATTTCTTTGGCAACCTATCTATCTTTGCATCTATCTATCTGTTTGGGTGTCTGTGTCTGTCTGTCTATTCGATGAGGTTTCATTTCTTTAATAACGTATTCTATTATCTCTATGTAACTATTTGTTTATCTGTCTGTCTATCTATCTATCTATCTGTTAATCTACCTCCTCATTGGTCTATCTATATACCTATTTATCTTCCTATCTATCGATCTGTATATCTATTTATCTGTTAATTACCTTTCCTGAGAATGCATTATTCATATACCAGTTAATTTATCATAATTTTCTTCCATTTTTTTTTCTTTTCCTGCCTCCCATCCATTGCAGTACTGATCGCATCTGTATGTGAGAGAGAATTGATAATAATAGTTAGCATAACAATCACCACCACCACCACCACCCACTACCACCACCACCACCACCGTCACCATCAGCAACATCAACAATACCGCCACTAATTGAGATAACAATTTGCTTATATTTGTCTGCGCTGGGCTGGATAATAATTAAATACTTCATTTCCCACAGCAATTATTATTAGCGTGGGAAAATTGAAATGGCGCTTCCTCCCCCTCACCACTCTCTCTCTCTCTCTCTCTTTCTCTGCTTTTTCTCTCTTTTTTTTTGTCTTTTCTTTACTTTCCTATTCCTTCTATTTACTCTTTTTTTTTTCGCTTTCACTGAATCATCAACCACAGTCAGAAATTTCTCTCTCTCTCTCTCTCTCTCTCCTCTCCTCCTCTCTCTCTCCTCTCTCTCTCTCTCTCTCTCTCTCTCTCTCTCTCTCTCTCTCTCTCTCTCTCTCTCTCTCTCTCTCTCTCTCTCTCTCTCTAACGGCAGGCCCCGGAGCAGTAAACACTCAAGACGCGAGGCAACAGAACACTCCGTCAAAACAAATGATCGTACACTCTTTCCCGAGGACGGCAGCGAGGACAAGAGGATCCGAGCGTCTATAATTCCGATCTAATTCACAAACTTTTGCTGCGCGTGTTTGTGTGGAAGGAAGAGAGATGGAGAGGATAAGGGGAGGGAGGGTAAGAGTGGAGGGAGGGGAAGGGTGGGGGAAGAGGGGAAAGGAAGGAAAGAGGAAGTAGAGGAGAGAGAGAGAGAGAGAGAGAGAGAGAGAGAGAGAGAGAGAGAGAGAGAGAGAGAGAGAGAGAGAGAGAGAGAGAGAGAGAGAGAGAGAGAGAGAGAGAGAGAGACAGACAAAGAGAGAGAGAGAGAGAGAGAGAGAGAGAGAGAGAGAGAGAGAGAGAGAGAGAGAGAGAGAGAGAGAGAGAGAGAGAGAGAGAGAGAGAGAGAGAGAGAGAGAGAGAGAGAGAGAGAGAGAGAGAGAGAGAGAGAGAGAGAGAGAGAGAGAGAGAATTTCCGACGATGGTTACGACTCAGTTAAAGGAAAGAAAAAAATAAGAAAGAAAACAAGAAAAAAAATGAAAAAAAAACCTAAAAACACAAATAAATAAGAAAAAAAAATAAAAAAACACAAACAAACCAGATAATTGATAAATATTGAAAGAGAAATAACAGTCTCTCCCTTAAGTTACACATCAATAACTGACACAAACAGAAGCAGGAAGGAAGGGAGGGAGACACAGGCAAGGAAGAGAAGGGGAGAGGCTCACTTGCATCACCTGAGCGGGGTAATTAGCGCCAAACACCTGGACAAACAGGGGCTGCATTAATTACTGTACCTGCAGGGCGTCACGAGGTCACGAAACGCGCTCCACCAAATACTGACGAAGGTTCAGGAAGTGACGCGGAAGAGATGGAGGGGAGAGAAAGAGAGAGAGGAGGGGAGAGAGGCGGGCATGATGAGTGATAGAGGGAAAAGGAGAAAACACTGGAATAAGGAAAGAGAGACAATAAGACAAGGGAACAGAGAGATTGGTGTGAGAAATGATGGAGAAGAAGGGGTGAGTTGATGATGGATAGAGAGAAAATGAAGAGAAAAGACAGAGTTGAGTGATAGAGGAAAGGATGAGAGAAAAGAGACTAGAATAAGGAGATATATAAGAAAAATGTGAGAAAACAGACACACTGGGATGTGATAAAGGAAGAACAAAGGGAGAAGAAAAGAACTGGGACGAGGAATGACAGAGGAGAGAAGCAACGATAATGAGTGATTGAAGAAAAGGAGAGGAAATACACTGGAATAAGAAGGGACAAGAAAAATTAGAGGAAACAGAGAGGCTAGGATGAGAATAGAGGAAGAGGAGATAGAGCAGAGAAGAGCTGGGATGAGGAACGATAGAAGAAAGACTGAGATGAAGAGTGACAGAAAAAAAAAAAGGTACTGGAATAAGAAAGGACAGAAGAAAAATGAGAGGAAACAAACTGGGATGAGAAGTAATATAGGAAGAACAAATGCAGAGAAAGACTGTGATGAGGATCGATAGAGAGAAAGGACAAGGAGGAAAGAAGAGTGATTGGGTAGATAGGGGCATAAAGGGAGCAGAGGTCTATAGGGAAAATGGCTGGTGAAAGGTGATGGAAGGAATGGAGGAGGTGTCGCTTCATTTCAAAGGACGAGAGAGTCAGGTTCTGAGGAAGGGGGAGAGAGAGAGAGAGAGAGAGAGAGAGAGAGAGAGAGAGAGAGAGAGAGAGAGAGAGAGAGAGAGAGAGAGAGAGAGAGAGAGAGAGAGAGAGAGAGAGAGAGAGAGAGAGAGAGAGAGAGAGAGAGTATCGGTGTGGGGTGAGGTGAGATTAGGTTAGGTTAGTATGAAAAGATATAGCTTATTTTATAAATTAAATAAGT
>NC_087172.1:6130000-6132500 GCF_035594125.1 Scylla paramamosain | reverse complement strand
AGAACATAAAAAAAAAATTACCCAATAATGAAGTACAGGAAGCATGACATGCGCTGAATTGAAAAAAAAAAGAAGAAAAAGACGGAGAGATTAAGAATGCGAGAGAACTAATCATGACGAGGCGGATGAAGGAGGGAAGGAGAAGGACGGCGAAGAAAGGACGGCGGGAAAAAAAAAAAAAAAAAAAGGTGGGAGATGAAAAGTCGCCAGTCATTAGGAGAAGCATAATGTTATTGTGGGAGATGATGAGGAGACGGAGGGAGGCTGTGATTCTGTTGACGGCGGGGAAAGTCCTAATGAGAGAGAGAGAGAGAGAGAGAGAGAGAGAGAGAGAGAGAGAGAGAGAGAGAGAGAGAGAGAGAGAGAGAGAGAGAGAGAGAGAGAGAGAGAGAGAGAGAGCCAGACAAATGAATAAATATAGATAGATAGATAGATATAGATAGATATAGATAGATAGATAGGTAGTTAGACTGACAGATAGATAAATACAGACAGACAGATAAAACAGATATATAGAAAGATATACAAATGCACAGACAGACAGATGGACAAACGGAAAACATACATACATACATACAGACAGACAGACAGAAAGACGGAAATATATGTAGACAGTCAGATAAGCAGAGATACAGACGGATGGAGAAGCATAAATACAGACATACGTACATACAAACACAGACAGACACTCAGACACAGAGAGACAAAGATAATTCTATAAAGGATGAAAATGATAAAACACAAGAAGGAAATATAGATAAAAGGAAACAATAAAACAGAGAGAAGAAAGAGACGAATGGACAAAGGATATATAAAATGATGTGCATGAGAGAGAGAGAGAGAGAGAGAGAGAGAGAGAGAGAGAGAGAGAGAGAGAGAGAGAGAGAGAGAGAGAGAGAGAGAGAGAGAGAGAGAGAGAGAGAGAGTCAGTTACCATGATGGCCAGACAATAAGACAAAATCAACACCCAGATAGACACAAACAAAGAAAAAGAGAAAGAAATAAAGAAAACGGAAAAAGAAAGTAAATACCATATAAATGCTACTACTTTCATAGATAAAGGAAAGAAGCGAGAACAAGGAGGAAAGCAAAGAAACTCGAGTCTTCATGGAGGAGGAAAAAGATGGTCTGACGTGGAGGAAAGGAAGTTAGGAATACAAAGGAATACAAAGGAAGACAAACAGCAACAGACCCTGAGGTCCTTACTAGGCTGTTTATTGAGACTATTTACTAACTACCAGTGATAGAGACAGGACAGCAAAGCAGAAGGCTCCTCCCCACCCACCCCTCCCTCCAGCCGAGGCTGGCAGGAAAAAAGGCGAAACCATGTGATATTGAAAAACCACATGGAATTTTAGTAGAGAGTGAAAAGGAAAAATGTAATCTACGTCTGACAACTAGTGTTTGTGGGGGGAGGTGTTAAAGCTTGGTAAATATAATGTGGTGTGTGGTTTATGTACGTGGATGCACAGTGTGTATGTCGAATGGGTGGTGCGGCAGCCTTGCCTGGCGCTTTCTAGGGAGGCAGCAGTCAATCAGGCCCCAGCTCCGTTCAATCCACTGAGATAGCATACTTTCCCTGTAGGGACGCCGTACGCTGGTTTCTCCTTGCAACATTGATCCCTGGTACTTTAGTTCCCGATGGTGATCAATACTTGACAAGGCCCTCTCCAAACACAGCCCGTCACAGGTCGAGAGTGACCGTTAGCTCTGGGCTATCTGTGCGTGTAGGCAGTGTTGTGTGGTGTGTGTGTAGACACAGTGTGGAGTCAAAGAGGTGGTGCGGCAGCCTTGCCTGGCGCTATCAAGAGAGGCAGCAGTCAATCAGGCCCTAGCTCCGTACAACCACTGTAAAAGTGTACTTCCCTTCACAGGACGCCGCACACTGTATAGTTACCCCCTGCAGCGGTGACCCCTGGTACCTTAAATCCCGATGATGGTCACCAACTGTCAGGGCTCTTGACTATCCACAGCCCTTCACAGATCGAGAGCAAAAGTAATGACCGTTCACTCCGAGCTATCTGTGTCATGTATGGAGGGTGAGTGTACTTAAGCTAACGGGCAATTTCGAGCATGATAAGAGGCCCAGGAGGTCAGTAGAATTATTCGGAGAGTTATTCGAGTTATTCGGTTATGAACAGTGACAACCGGGGATTAGATTCGAAGTATTTGTCTAGCCGAACTTTGAATGTTTCGATAGTACCTGAGTCAACGACATTTGATGGTAGACGGTTCCATATATTTACAACGCGATTAAAGAAAAAGTGTTTGGCTTCATTTGTTTTGAAACGTTTACCTACAATTTTAAAACCATTGTTTCTAGTGACATTTGAACGATCGACTGATAGGTATTTTTCAATATTCATATTAGTAAATCCGTTAAAAATTTTAAAAAGCGTAATAAGGTCCCTCTTACTCTACGCTTCTCAAGAGAAAATAAATTTAGTTCCTTAAGGCGTTCCTCATAGGATTTGTTTCGCAACCTTGGGATCATTTTTGT
>NC_087172.1:6115000-6127500 GCF_035594125.1 Scylla paramamosain | reverse complement strand
TTATTATTATTATTATTATTATTATTATTATTATTATTAATTATTATCATCATTATTATTATTTATCATCATAATAATCATCATCATCAATAGTAGTAGTAGTAGTAGTAGTAGTAGTAGTAGTAGTAGTAGTAGTAGTAGTAGTAGTACTAGTAGTAGTAGTACTAGTAGTAGTAGTAGTAGTAGTAGTAGTAGTAGTAGTAGTAGTAGTAGTAGTAGTAGAGTTATTGTTATGTTAAAGATATTATTGTAACATTTTTTACTATTCCTCCTCCTCCTCCTCCTCCTCCTCCTCCTCCTCCTCCTCCTCTTCCTCCTCCTTTTCCTTCTCGTCCTCTTCTTACTAAGACAATAGCAGTAACAACAACCGTAACATCATCAACCACTACAACAACAACAACAACAACAACAACACTACTATTACTATCACCACAGCCACCACCACCATCATCATCAATATCATTAATTTCACATGCAAATTTATTTAAAACAATTGACAACCACCAACATTACCTGAGTTTACACAAGGCTGGGACACAGGCATGAATATTGGACACCACAGCACTGAAGGAGGGGAAGGAGTAGGGGGAAGTGAGAGGTAGAGGAGGGGGAGTAGTGAAGGGGAGGGAGAGACAGAGAGGAGGTTTGTGAGGATGCTTGGGTGGAAGGGAGAGGTGAGAGGCAAGGGGAGGGGAAGAGGAAGAAGAGCGAAGGGGAGGGAGAGGGAGAAGGACGAATGGGATGGGGTATGGGAGGTCAGAGGGTAGAAAGAGGAGGGGTAAAATTGGATATCGTAGGGGTCATGGTAGGGAGGAAGGGGTAGGGGAGGATAGGGGGATGGGGTTTTAAAAAGGGTGTAGAGAAAGAAAGGGGGAAACTGGTATATATTTAGATGGAAGGGTGGAAAAAAGGGAGGGGAGGCATGGAGTGGTATAGTGGAGGTGAGCACGAGGGGAAGGGAGGTGGGAGGGAAATGGAAGTGAGGTGGAAGGGGGAAGAGGAACACACTGAGAATAAAAAAAAGAGGACGATAAAAAAAAGAAAAAAAAAACAGGATAGGGGAGAAAGAGAGAGAGAAAAACAGAGAAAGAAAAAAATGACAAAGGAGGAAGAGGGAAAAGATGAAAGATATGCATGAATGAAAGAGAATAAGGTGAATGGGTGAGGATGGGAGACAAGGGAACCTAATTGGTGTTTGGGTGATGTGAACAGGAGGAAACTAATAGATGGGAGAATGGGAGCGAAGAAAACCAATGTGTGTGTTTATGACGTGGGAGAGGAAAATAATGATGGGTGGGAAACGTGCATGGGAGAGGAGAAAATAACAAGTGGGTGAATGGGAATGGAAGGAGGAAATCAATGGATGGGTAGTTGGGTGACGTGTATGGGGAGAGGGAAAATGGGAGAGTGAAATGGAGAGGAGATGCGTACACTAATGGGTGAGTGAATGAGTGGATGGGAGAGGAGGAAGTCAGTGGGTTGAGGTGACACGTTGAGGTGACGCGAATGGGGGGAGAAGAAAAGAGAGCACATAGGTGGATGAGTGTGTGGGTGAGTGGGTGTGAGGTGGGTGAGTGAGTGGGTGAGTGGCGTGCGTGAGAATTCCTATAAACGTCAGTAATTTTCGTGTTTCCATCACTTGTCATTTAGTCATTAGCGTATGAGCGGCCGACGCGCGCCGCCCACCACGTTATTCCGCTGGTATTTGGGTCACGCTGGTGGTGGTGATGGTGGTGATGGTGGTGGTGATGGTGGTGATGGTGATGACAATGTGCAGTTTCCAATCTTACACACCGAGGTCTGTCATCATTTCCACAACTATGCCATTGTTGTTGTTTTGCTTTGCTCTGCTTGCCCTCATTCTCATGGTTTGTCTCTCTCTCTCTCTCTCTCTCTCTCTCTCTCTCTCTCTCTCTCTCTCTCTCTCTCTCCTTTTCCTCCTCCTCCTCCTCTTCTTCTTCTTCTTCTTCTTCTTCTTCCTCTTCTTCTTCCTCCTCTTCTTCTTCTTCCTTCTCTTCTTCCTCTTCTTCCGAGATAACCACACAAATAAACCGGTGATTTATCCTTCTTTTCCCTCCCCTTTTACCTCTCCTTTCCTCTCTTCCTTCTTCTTCTCCTCCTCCTCCTCCTCCTCTTCCTCCTCCTCCTCCTATTCGTTCTCCTCCAATCTCTTCCTCTTCTTCTCTTTCTCTTCGCTACAATTATCCCCACATAAACACACATCACAACAAAAAAGGATAAGAAAAGGAAAAGGAAGAAAGAGAAATAATAAATAGATAAATAAAAAATGAAAATAAATAGATAAATAAATAAAAAGAACTAACAGGCAAGATGGTTGAGTGTCCCCTATAAACACACAATACATTTTTTCCGCGTCACACGTCGACCCTTAAAATACACTTGATCCCCTTCCGGATGCCCCAGTGACCCTTTTCTTCCGGCTTCCTAGGGTTCCTGTTTGCGTGTGGCGGTGGCCCTGAGTGGCAGTGACCCTTGGCCGTGGCGGGAGGGCCGTGACACGCCTCCAGGGAGAGAGGGAGGGACGGGAGGAGGGAAGGACCTTAGGAGGCAAAGAAGGAAGCTGCTGGAGTCAAGGGAAGATAGAAAAAAGGTAAGACGAAAGGGGGTCACAAAAGACTAAAGGGAAGACATGACCTGCCTCAAGGGAACGAGGGAAGCAAAGGGAATTGAGAGGGAGTAAAGTATAAAGGGTTCCAGGGAGGGACTGCGGGGAGAAAAATGTCAGGTGGGGAGGGAGGGCAGGCCTGAGAGAGGCGAAGAAGGAAGAAAATCGAGCCAAAGGACTTGTAAGAGAGAGAGAGAGAGAGAGAGAGAGAGAGAGAGAGAGAGAGAGAGAGAGAGAGAGAGAGAGAGAGAGAGAGAGAAAAAAAAAAAATAAGGCAGGACAGGAGGAGGTCACTGAAGGTTAAAAGGAAGAGGAGGAGGAGGTGGTTGGTGGGGGGGATGGTATTCCCCTCTCAGGTCTTACAAACAAGGAGGTAAAATTAGATTCTGGAGGTAATGGATCTGTGGCGGAGAGCTGACGGAGGTCTTGGCGGCGACCAGACTGGCATGGGCGCCGTGGGGTTGATCTGTCCCTCCTGCAGGATAACCATGTTAGGATACCACTCCTAACTCATCAACCTGCAGCTGTTACAGTGCCGGGCTTCACCTGCCATTAGTGGTGGCACGGCGGCGGCGCGGAGGGAGGAGGGAGGAGGAAGGACAAAAGGAGGGAGGAGGAAAGGAGGGAAGGGCACCAAAGGAGGGAAAGAGGAGGGATGTGACAGGAGGAGGAAGGAGGAAGGAGGGAAGGGGAGAAGAGCACAAGAGGAGAGAGGGAGGAGGTATGAGGACAGGAGGAGGGAGGAAGGAAGAAGAGAAATGCACAAGAGGAGGGAGGGAGGAGGTATGGGGACAGGAGGAGAGAGGAGGGAAGGGGAGAAGTGCACAAGAAGAGGGAGGGAGGAGGTATGGAGACAAGAGGAGGGAGGAAGGAAGGAGATAAGTGCACAGGAGCAGGGAGAGAGGAGGTATGGGGACAAGAGGAGGATGAAGGGAGGGGAGGGGAGAAGAGAAGGGAAGGAGGGAGGAAGGAAGGGGACAGGAGAGGGAATGGCGCGGAAGGAAAGCGATAGGTTGAGGTTTTGGCGCCGCAACACTGAGGTCATAAGCCGCCCAGACTGGAACGTTGGGAAAAGGAGGTAGAAGAAGCAGAGGATGGGAAAAGATGCATTGAAGGTACACGCGATTGGTTGCATTATAACATTTTTGCTCGTGTGTTTCAATGATTAGTATTTGTTTTTATGTACAATACTTAGGGTCAATAAAGTGTCTATCTATCTATCTATCTATCTATCTTTTTCTTTTTCTTTCTGTCTATCTATCTGCAGGTGTTAGAAGACAAAGGACAGGAGAGGAAGGTGATAGAAAAAAATACTGACTGGAAAAAAGGAAGAAAGGAAGGTGAAAGGAAAAGTATACTCGTAGAAGAAGAAGAAGAAGAAGGAAGAAGGAAGAAGGAAGAAGGAAGAAGAAGAAGAAGAAGAAGAAGAAGAAGAAGAAGAAGAAGAAGAAGAAGAAGAAGAAGAAGAAGAAGAAGAAGAAGAAGAAGAAGAAGAAGAAGAAGAAGAAGAAGAAGAAGAAGAAGAAGAAGAAGAAGAAGAAGAAGAAGAAGAAGAAGAAGAAGAAGAAGAAGAAGAAGAAGAAGAAGAAGAAGAAGAAGAAGAAGAAGAAGAAGAAGAAGAAGAAGAAGAAGAAGAAGAAGAAGAAGAAGAAGAAGAAGAAGAAGAAGAAGAAGAAGAAGAAGAAGAAGAAGAAGAAGAAGAAGAAGAAGAAGAAGAAGAAGAAGAAGAAGAAGAAGAAGAAGAAGAAGAAGAAGAAGAAGAAGAAGAAGAAGAAGAAGAAGAAGAAGAAGAAGAAGAAGAAGAAGAAGAAGAAGAAGAAGAAGAAGAAGAAGAAGAAGAAGAAGAAGAAGAAGAAGAAGAAGAAGAAGAAGAAGAAGAAGAAGAAGAAGAAGAAGAAGAAGAAGAAGAAGAAGAAGAAGAAGAAGAAGAAGAAGAAGAAGAAGAAGAAGAAGAAGAAGAAGAAGAAGAAGAAGAAGAAGAATGAAAACAAAAATGAAAAGAAAAGATGAAAACAAAAATGAAAAGAAAAGACGTAAAGGAATCACATGGAGGACGAAAAAAAGAGAAAAGAGGGGAAAAGAGAACAAAGAGGAAGAAGGAGGAGGAAATAAGATAATACCTGAATGGAAGGAACTAAAACGAATCACAATGAGGAATAAGAGGAACATAAGAGAAAGAAAGGGAATAAGATAACAATTAAAGAGGAGAGACATAAACCAATCAGAAGAAAGGAAACAGAGAAGATGAGGAGAAAATAAGGGAGAAGAGAATGGAGAAGAGAGTACGTAAATGTGGAGGAGGGAGAAGGTGGGAGAGGGAGTGAGGGAGAGAGGGAGGGTGTTCACTGGCTGCTAAGAGGCTTATCTCTCTCCCCTTCGTCGCTCCCCATATAATCCCCTTCCTTGCAATAGACATTCAACGTTAACTTCCCCAAGGCGATAATCTGTTGAAGTTTCCACATTTTTACACTCCACACAGAAGACACGAAGGGACAAGAAGGGGAACAGGTAACTCAGGTAACCCTTCCTCCTCTACCTGCCCATTTTTTACCTGTCTCATGTTACCTGTTCTCTAATCCCCTGATGGACTAAAAGTTGGAATTGTAATCACCCACACGTGGCTTCAATATAGAGCACGTGGTAGTGTGTGTATTGTTTAGGGTTTAGAGTTTATGTAAAGACTCGTTGGGGGAGAGAATGGGATGATAGATGTTGTTTTTTAAGGGAGGGAGGGAAAACGGGAGAGGGAGGGGAGGGAGAGAGAAAGAGAGTGTTCACGAAATCCTCTTACTCCCCTCTCACTCCTCACCCAATCTCGACTCTCCAACCTATTCATTTCTCTCTTAATTCTCACCCATCCACCCAAACTCTCTCCCCACCATTCACTCCCTACCCCACACTCAATCCTCAGTCCCCATACATTTATGTCCAGTTTACCATATACTCCCCACTCATTCTTAAGTCCTCTCCCACTCACTCCCAGCTCACTCTCCTCTCATTCCCCAGTCCTTTCCAACTCACTTCCCACCTCCTCTCATACAAAAAATTGCTCCCCACTCACTCTCTCACCTCTCTTCATCCACTCTTCACTCAACACTCACTCTCCAGCCACTCTCCACCCACTGCCCACTCACTGCCACCTCACTCCATTCTCAGTCATCCACAACACGCGGGAAAGTTTGGTTATCAATAAACTTCGAATTCAGGCGAGAAGGTAAACTCGATTTTCTTACCGGAGGAATAAAGAGGAGCAAAGAATAAGAACCAATCAAACTTTGGGGTCCGCGATTCTGTTATTTCACCACCACCACCACCACCACCACCACCACCACCACCACGAAGGGGAGAAGGAAATGGCTCTGTGTCTTTTTTTTTTTTTCTTCATTCCTTATCAATTGCTGTTTAAAAATGTATTGTATAAAGTTAAGGAATTTTATGTCGGCTCTTTATTCTTTTGTCTCTCTATCTGTCTGTCTGTCTGTCTGTCTGTCTGTCTGTCTGTCTGTCTGTGTGTGTCTCTCTCTCTGTCTCTGTCTTTCTCGTTTTCTCATTTTTACTCGAATATTTTATCTATTGATTTCCTTTGTTTATACTTTTCGTCTGAATCTTTTGATTATTATCGCTTATCCTTTATTTCTCTCCTTTGTTAATGTTCCTTCTCTCTCTCTCTCTCTCTCTCTCTCTCTCTCTCTCTCTCTCTCTCTCTCTCTCTCTCTCTCTCTCTCTCTCTCATACCAGCTCCGTGTCGCGTGTCAAGGGGTGATGGAGGTGTTGGCGGCCAAACCTACACTCGCCTCACTCCTTCCCGAGATTACCTGGCGCGGCTACCTGGCGTGTACCTGGCGTGGCTGACTATCTGGTGTGTACCTGACGTGGTTACCTGATTTAGCTACCTGGCGTGGCTACCTGGCGTGGCTACCTGGCGTGGCTACCTGACGTGGTGTTGACGGCGGAGCGGAAGAAAACGAATGTCAGAACTACTTAGGCCACTTACAGACTTGTTTAGACCTTCTCCTTTTCCTCCTCCTCCTCTGATCTTCCCCCTGTCCTTCCTCCTCTTCCTCCCTCTGTCCCTCCCCATCTTCCTCCCTCTGTCCCTCCCCCTCTTCCTCCTCTCCTCCTTCCCTTTCCCCCTGATCCTCCAACAGCGTGCTGGTAGAGTAACACGACACGTCAAGAGAGAAAGTGTACAGGTGTGTTAGGTTAGGCCGGGTTAGGTTAGGTTAGGTTAGGTTAGATTAGATTGGGTTGGGTCAAGTTGAGTTAGGTTAGGTTAGACTAGGTAGGTTAGGTTAGGTTAGGTTAGGTTAGATTAGGTTAGGTTGGGTCAAGTTGAGTTAGGTTAGGTTAGACTAGGTAGGTTAAGTTAGGTTTGGTTTGGTGTTTCTGGTGTTTCCTTTCCTTCATGAGTTTATTAAGAATTCCAAGTAAATATTATTGCTAGTATACAGGTAAGGAAGGAGGATGAAATGATATGCTGCTTTTCCTTGAGTTTCCCTTGATTTCTGCTCGAGTTATGCACGTCAAGGTCAGGCGGGGGATTAGAGGAGTGACAGGTAAGAGAGTGAAGGTTTGGTTCAAGTAATACAAGATGAAAGACTGGAATTGAAGGGTTAAAAGATGAAATTTGAGTGTGAAGACGTGTGTTGCAGTAGTAGGGGAGGAAATGTGTGTGTGTGTGTGTGTGTGTGTGTGTGTGTGTGTGTGTGTGTGTGTGTGTGTGTGTGTGTGTGTGTGTGTGTGTGGGAATTATTATTACAGCAAAGGTCGTAAAAATAAGACCCGCCCCAAACGTTAAACTTAATTAATTTTCTGACAAATGAAAGATGAAATTTCGATGAAGAGCGCACGACTGTTTCATTTTATTTAAGAACCAGCGACGTGACTGGTGGTTTTCCCGACACACACACACACACACACACACACACACACACACACACACACACACACACACACACACACAGACAAAAATATTTCTCCACACGTAATGCACATTGGGCTAACACTTACATATACATACACATACATTCCATCACGCACACACACACACACACACACACGAGTAGTCACCAAAAAAAAAAAATATATCCAATACCCATAAAAGCAACATAAAACTTGAAATTCCGACATATGATGACAACCCACGTGAGAGAGAGAGAGAGAGAGAGAGAGAGAGAGAGAGAGAGAGAGAGAGAGAGAGAGAGAGAGAGAGAGAGAGAGAGAGAGAGAGTTTTACATAGGCGGGTCTATAAAGCGGCTATCACGCCCTGGAGGAAGGTGATAATATTCATGTACGTGCCCTTCGAAATCTATACGCCCGCCCTTTATCCTCTGGGACACGCGAGGCTTAAGACCGGGGAGGAGGAGGAGGAGGAGGAGGAGGAGGAGGAGGAGGAGGAGGTGGATGGTATGACACTGATATATATGAAAAAAAATGCTTTTGAGAGCTGGTGGAATGCTGATTACGTGTTCAAAGTGCGTGCGTGCGTGCGTGCGTGCGTGTGTGTGTGTGTGTGTGTGTGTGTGTGTGTGTGTGTGTGTGTGTGTGTGTGTGTGTGTGTGTGTGTGTGTGTGTGTGTGTGTGTGTGTGTGTGTTTGTCCGAGCGTGTGTGCGTGGTTATACGTAAAAAAACACAAGAATTCTTCACTTTCTCATAAATTGATATAAAACGAGAGAGAGAGAGAGAGAGAGAGAGAGAGAGAGAGAGAGAGAGAGAGAGAGAGAGAGAGAGAGAGAGAGAGAGAGAGAGAGAGAGAGAGAGAGAGAGAGAGAGAGGTAAGTTTCTAATAAAATATACAGCCTGTGAACTTTTGATATCGAAAGGTAACATGCGTAAAGGTAACAGGGAACGGAGGGAGAGTGAGAGGGAAGAGAGAGGAGTGAGCGCAGGAGGAGGAGGGAGAGGAGAGGGGGAGGTGTATGCGGTGACGTGGCAGTGCTCGCTGTGGTAAGTTCACCTTCTTTGTTCCCTCAGTAGGAAGTATCCAATGTATCCATATATGCACATCTTAACTTGCCCCACAGAGTCAATATCCAAAGGTCAGAGTCCACCTGTATCCACACCTGCCTCTAGTGTGTTAGTGAAGGTGTGGACTTGGATGCCTATTTGCCTCTTTCCTCCCCCCTTTCCCCCCCTTTTTTTATTTTATTTAGTATTGCCCTCTACTGGAAAAAAACAAAAAAAAAACAAAACATGATACTCCAGTTTTATTTGAACAATTGACAGATGTGTTTTAATTTTGTGTTATTTTCTTTATTGTTCATCTGTGTCATAGTGTTACTCGTGTATTGTGCAGTATGTAACTCATCATTTTGTCAACAAACTAACTAACTACAGGCGTGGGTAGATGAGTAACAGTATTTTCATGTAAGAAGAGCTCTGAGCAACAAAAACTGGTGGAAAATTTATATACAAGTTGACTAACGATGCCCTAGAGGAGAAAGTTCAAAGGCAAGACCAGAATTACCTCGAGAAACGTCTTTAAACCTCCCTCTACACTCCCTTCCTCTGTATTCTGTCTTGTCTTCATCTTAGTCTCTGGCACTGTATTCTCAAGCGTCCCTGCGTCTTTACCTCGATCACCTAACATGCTCTAGTGGAAAATATTGAGCTTTTCATCGGTGTTTCCATGATTCCAGCTCAAGTTTCACGAATAATCTGCATCACTAATGGTAAAAACACCCGTGAGAATCCGAATAATAATGTCTGCGGCCTTTGAAAATTGCCCTGTTGGAGTCCTAAGCGTTTCAGAATGCGGACGCTGATCTGCTGAGGTCTCGCTCACACAACCTGACTATTGATACTCTAAGCACACCAGGGAACTTCATAGTGAGGGAACAAACACAATGGAAGTATGTAGTGTATGGTATTTAGCTTTTACTCGTACCCTCATCAGGCATAAACTTATTTAACGTAATCTAACCTAATCTTTGACTTATTCTCACATGTCCTAATCTAACTTAATCTAGTCTCAACTTAACCTAATCGAACGTAACATGGCCTAACATGACCTAACCTAACAATTTCACCCATTGTTATGTTACCCAACCTAATCTAACCTAATCCAACCTTACCTAACCTGACCTAGCTTAACATGACCTAACCTAATATCATCACCCATTTGAATATCACTCAACCAAATCTAACTTACCTAAATGTACCCTATCTAACGCAACCTAACGACCTAACTAACCTAACAATCTAAGTGTAACCTACCCCAACACAACCTAACGACCTAATCTAACCTAACCTAACCTTGGAAAACCTAAGGAAATTTACGATAGAAGATTTCAGCAGGTGAGTGAGTGAGTGCGTGCGTGCGTGCGTATGTTGTGTGTGAAAGTGCATGACGTGTGAGAGCATGTGGAGTGTTACAGTGAGCGACCAACCCCCCTCTCACCGACTCTTTGTTCCGGTCCGGATTCGAAACAAGATTACTTTTGGCGCATAAATGAAAAGGTAATCTTGTTAGCCTCCTCCAGCAGCGCGAGTGAGGCGTGCAGGTCAGGGAAGCGGTAACGTAATGGTGGGAACTGCGCGAGAACGAGGAAATAAAACGAGAAATCCGGCATATTTGTGTGTGGAGGAGCATTACAAGTCGCGAGGGTTAAGAGTAAATATTCTCTCTCTCTCTCTCTCTCTCTCTCTCTCTCTCTCTCTCTCTCTCTCTCTCTCTCTCTCTCCACCCATCACCTCCCCTCCCAAATGTCAGTAATTCTCTCTCTCTCTCTCTCTCTCTCTCTCTCTCTCTCTCTCTCTCTCTCTCTCTCTCTCTCTCTCTCTCTCTCTCTCTCTCTCTCTCTCTCTCTCCACCACTACCACTCCTTCCTTCCCTCCAAGTCAGTAATACTCTCTCACTCTCTTCACCACCACCACCACTAGTCCTCCCCTCCCTTCCTCCCTGTCAGTAATACTATGACAAACACGCGGGGTAATGGCGCCAAACTCCTTCACACAGCACAGTCATCCATTTCAATTGCCAAAGCCGGAATTGCCTTGCTTTCGAGGCCGACATGTTCACCTCCCCACACAAGACACGGGGAGCTTACGAGTCACCGCGGAAAACCATTGATTCTTCGCCCTGTCCGTATCACCCGATCAGCCCCCGTGTTATGTAGCTGCTACAGGGAAGAGGGAGGAAGGAGGGATGGGGAGGTGTTGGAAGAGGAGGGAGGAGGAGGAGGTAAGTAGGCAGGGACTGGATTCTTGTGCTGTCTGTAGAGAAAAGAGAAAGTGAGGGATGGGAAGGGAAGGTGAGGGAAGAGAGGGGAAGGGTAGGGAGGAAAGGTGATGAAAAGGGAAGGGAAGGTGAGGAAAGAAAGAAGGTGAGGGAAGGGAAAATAGGGAAGGTGAGGGCAGGGAAGGGAAAGGAAGGGAGGAAAGGTGAGGAAAAGGAAGGGAAGGTGAGAAAAGAGAGTAAAAGGGAGAAGATGAGGGAAGGGAAAGGAAGAAAGGTGAGGGAAGGAAGATGAGGGAAGGGAAGGAAAGGTGAAGGAAGGGTGGGAAAGAAAAGGAAGGGATAGGATAGGAAAGGAAGAAAAAATACGAAGCGAAAAAAGAGAAAGGCAACGGAAGAGAAGGAAATGGGAAGAGAATGAAGAAAAGGGACGGAAAGAGAAGGAAGTGAAGTGAAGGGAAAAAGTGGGAAGGTGAAGCGAAAAGGGAAGGAAGAAGAAAGGAAGGGAAGAGATGAGGGAAGAAGTTGATGCTTGTACTGTTGGCAAAGAAAGGCGAAGGAGAGTGAAAAAAAAAGAGAAGGAAAAGGGAAAGGAAAGCAAGGGGAGAAGGGAAAGAGTCGATTATCATGCTTCACAAGATAAGAATGCCGCAAAAATAGTACTACATAAGTATTTTCCCCTTCGTTCACTAATTTTATTTCTTATGGCTTGACAAATACGTTACGAGATCAATTTACGTTACACCAGCAGAATTTTAAGACAGCCAAGCGTCACAGAAAACTCGCTCATAAACATTATTTCCTTCTTCATTCCCTTCATGTTTATTTCTAAATTAGCATACTGAACGATCACCAGTGTACTCGTGCATGCTGTACCACGCGATAAAGTTCTTTTTTCTCCTGTTTTTATTTTGACTCAAGATGCGAATGTGTATAAAAAGTCTAACCTAACCTAAGCTAACCTAACCTAATCTAACCTAATCTAACCTAACTTAAGCTAACCTAACTAACCTAACCTAACCTAACCTAACCTAACCTAATCTAACCTAACCTAAGCTAACCTAACCTAATCTAACCTAATCTAACCTAACTTAAGCTAACCTAACTAACCTAACCTACCCTAAGCTAACCTAACTTAACTAACCTAACCTAACCTTAGCTAACCTGGAAATAGTCGCATGTGTATTTACTTAATTTCATTTTATCTATTTATTTTATCTATTTTATCTTCTTTTTTTTTTGTTTTTGTTTTTACGTGCTGTTCCTCCCAACCTTTTTTTCATTCATAAACCTTATTTTCCCACGTAATGCAGTTAGCTGATCAGTGTATAGCTTACATAGAATTACGTTACTTCTTACCTTCACAGCAAAAACACCTTAACATGTACATCACTATTATATCCGAAAGAGACAGCTTAACCATAAAGGAAGACCCGAGTAGTTGCGTCTGTCAATACAAGAAATGACACAGGAAAAATTACTCGATTTCTTATCTTTAACACAATAACAACTGACAATAAGGAACCATTACATTAAAAAGAAATAAAGAGATTAGAGATAAAGGAAGATGTGAGTGACTAAGGGGTATGCCTGCCAATACAAGAAATAGTAAAGGAAGAATGATTTTACTTCTCACATTTACAACAATCACAGGTGACCGTAAAGAACCACCATTATATCAGAAAGAATGAGCGTA
>NC_087172.1:6042500-6110000 GCF_035594125.1 Scylla paramamosain | reverse complement strand
AGAGAGAGAGAGAGAGAGAGAGAGAGAGAGAGAGAGAGAGAGAGAGAGAGAGAGAGAGAGAGAGAGAGAGAGAGAGAGAGAGAGAGAGAGAGAGAGGAAAGCACATAAAGAGGGGGCTATATTAATAACATTTTTCATTCAGGTAATTTCATCAATTCATAAAAGGCATGTCACATAAAGGTGGGGTTTCAATTTATACCGCATGCCTGTTGTTATTGTTACTGTTGTTGTTGTTGTTGTTGTTGTTGTGGTGGTGGTGGTGGTGGTGGTGGTGGTTGTGTTATCATTTATGTACTCGTTTGTATTGTTCATTATTTTTTTATTTTAGTAATGTCTTTTTTTTCCATTCTTCTATCATTCATATTCTTTTCTTGCTTCTTACTCCTCTTCTTCTCTCGTATCATTCCTTTTTATACCACTGTTATCAATATCTTTCTTATTATTGTCATTACACTTCTTCCTCTTCTTCTTACCATTATTAGCCTCATTCTTCATATTATTGCTATCATAAACATTCTCCTTCACATTCTTCTGGTTGTTATTAATATTCTTTCTAACAATGATATCTTCTTAATTATATTCTTGTCATCCGAATTCTTATTCTTATTATTACCAGTGGCACAGCAGCCTATCCATCAGAAGTCTGAGGTAATATTTTTTTCTTTCTTTCTTACTTCTTTTTCTTATTTCTAACACAGTGAAGTTAGTGAAAATGAAAGTGAAGGAAGTGTTGTTGTTGCTGGTGGTGATGGTGGTGGTGGTGGCGGTGGTGGTGGTGATAGTGGTGGTGGCGGTGGCGGTGGTGCTGAAATACAGACCTTCCTTCCTACATCCTGAGGCAAGTTAGACAAAAAATCCTTTACAATATATTTCCACTGGTAAAAGCTGCCATAGCCTAAGCCTTAAGTAAATGTCCAGTGAGAGCCTCGCCTAAAGCTGGCTGTAATTCCCTTCGTGTTTATTGTACAACTTTTCCGCCGCCGGGTTAAGACAGTAAGTAAGCGCCTTCCTGCGTCCTGCGGCGGCAATAATTATTAGTTGCTTTTTTCTTGTCGTGGGAAGAAAAAGCTGCCATTTTGCTGGTAATGGAATGTGTCTGCTGGACTACTTAAGGCAGGAGGACGCATACACGCACGCACGCACGCACAGACATGGACAGACGTACAAAGAGACATACCGACAGACATATAATTACATATACACATATAATTACTTGAAACAAAATATAAAAAATGAAAAGAAGATACAAACAGACAGACACGCACACATGGATACACACAGACACTCTATACTTAAAAAAACCCTCCAGAAAAAGGATGAGAAAGATTTTTGTGTGATATTAAAAGGAACACATGTTTCTATAAATATGAGATGTATTTACAATGGACTGGAAGGGACAACAGAGGGAAGGAATAAAGGAAAAGTGAAGTAAAAACTGGATAAATATAAATAAGGATTACACGACAGCTGTATCTTAAATCTTGTATACTAAGAGAGAGAGAGAGAGAGAGAGAGAGAGAGAGAGAGAGAGAGAGAGAGAGAGAGAGAGAGAGAGAGAGAGAGAGAGAGAGAGAGAGAGAGAGAGAGAGAGAGAGACTTATCGCATACTAAACGTCAGAGCCATGTTTTTCTCTGTCATTATAAAAACTCCGGGTCTTTTAATTCACCCCAGCACATTTCTTTCCAGCATTTTTCTTCTTAAGCCTTCACAGGTCACGCGTTCATCAAAATAAGTGCACCATTTCATATACTAATACTTCACGACTTTCATAACTCACCTCGCCGTCTTTGTATTAATTCATTGTTCTTGGAAAAGTCGATCTGATATTTGTACGTTGAAGGAATTTAAATATCGCGGTCACAGCCAACCAGTGATTGTGTTTACTTTCTGTCTATATTTTTTTTTTTTTGTCCGTGTCTGGTATTCAGTAAGTTAAGAGTGAGAGAATAAAATTGCATAATACACGGCGCAAATTATCGTGTGAAAAAAATTAGAGAAAAAAATACGACTAAAAAAAAAAAACTGGTGAAGCACACACACACACACACACACACACACACACACACACACACACACACACACACACACATTGAAAAATAAAAGCCTCGAGAACATTTTTAACGTTATTCCGAGAGAGAGAGAGAGAGAGAGAGAGAGAGAGAGAGAGAGAGAGAGAGAGAGAGAGAGAGAGAGAGAGAGAGAGAGAGAGAGAGAGAGAGAGAGAGAGAGAGAGAGAGAGAGAGAGAGAGAGATTCAGACAAATATACAAACACAGAGAAAGACAGACAGAGACACACACTGAAAAAAGAAACAGAGAGGAACAGAGAAGGACAAATACGAATATGAAAAGATAAAACACGAGGATGAAGGACAGACAGAGGCAGGCAAAGAATGAACAGATAACAGGCAGACGGACAAACAGAAGCAGATATACACAAATACATAAACAAACACAGCACGCAAACAAATATACAAAGAGAGGAAGCATGACTCGGGGGAAAAAGGAAAGAAGGAACGACATGACAATAAAAGGACATAAAAAAAATAAATAAAAGACGAGGAAAGGGAAAAGGAAAAGAGACAAAAACAAAACAAAAAATAAAAAAGGAAAAAGGAAGACAGGAAAGATAAGTAACAGAGACATGGACACAAAAATAACCAGAGAAACACACACACACACACACACACACACACACACACATACAAGACAAGATAGTGGCGACTTGGAGACACACGGGGTTCGAACTGGGTGGGAGAGTAAGAAAGTAAGGAGAGTTTAAGGATAGCGGAAGCAGGACCCACAAATTAGAGGTTGGGGCGCTGCTTCTCCCGGAAATGCAAATGAAGCGGCGGCGGAGCTGAACAGGAGGCGCGCCAGGGAAGACACACGACTCACCATTCTTACCAAATACATCGGGAGACTTCCTTGCGCCAGACATAGGAGTGAATTTGCATTGCTTCCGCAGACCCATCACGGCCAGCTCCATTCCTTCCCTTCCTTCCTTCTCCTCCTCCTCCTCCTCCTCCTCTTCTTCCTCCTCCTCCTGCTGCTGCTGCCGTCTTGTCCCTGTACCCTTTGTCTCCTTCCCATTTTTCCTGCTTCTCGTTCTATTTTTTTTCTCTCCTTTCTTTCTCATTTGTTTATCTCCTCCTCCTCCTCTCTTTTTCATTCCTCCTTTTCTTTTGTCCACCTTACTCCCGTCGTTTTGTCTCTCCTCCTCCTCCTCCTCCTCCTCCTCCTCCTCCTCCTCCTCCTCCTCCTCCTCCTCCTCTTCATCCATCTCCAGCCTTTCTCCCGGACAAAAGACGTCCTGGAAAACTGATGGAAATAAACCGTGCCTGGAGGTGTTGGCTTTTTCGGGACTTGCAGTATGGACAGCCAGACAGCACGAGGCACGGACGCCAGCAGGACCTCCAATAGGGTGAGGCTGGAGGGAAGCTAATGGGTGTTGTGTATGGGGGAAGAGTCTGTCTGTCTGGTGGTCTGTCTTCGTCTGTCTACTGGTGATCATATGGGGACTTGGGTTTGCTGTGAGTAAGGGAGTAATGGTGGAGTGAGTGAGTGAGTGAGTGAGTGAGTGAACTAGTCAACCAGTAAGTGAAGGAATGTATGAGTCAGTCGGACAGTTAGTTTATTTGTTGGTTAGATAGATAGTCAGTCAGTCAGTCAAGTCACTCACTCACTCATTCACTCAAAAGAAAAAAAAGTACAAGACAGAAAGATAAACCTGAAAGGACTATTGTTTTCTAAGCAACACAAATTTTTTACGATGCAGGAACCTTTAAAAAACATAAATGAATAAAAAAAAAATGGCTTCAGGAAACAGAAAAAAAGAAAGAAAAGAACAAAAGAAAAGCAGTAAAAAATAAACGTTTAACTGGATAAACACACTTGGGATGAACGAGGTCACTGATAACCTTATAAAAAAAAGAAAAAAAAGGGACACTCAATGAAATCGCTATCCACACCAATTACAAAAGATAAATAAAGCAAGATGAAAGCTAATCTGGATAAACACACTTGGATTAAACCTGATACAATCCTTCAAGTGTGGAGTGGTGAAAGTGGAATGCGTGGGGTGAGTGGACAAGCCCCAGTGTGTTAAGCCCAATAGCAGCCCGGGCATTGGAGTATCGGCCCGAATGAAGAAAAAAATAAGGCTAATTGATAAAGCTGGATGGCGGAGACTGGGACGCGAGTGGGCGAGAGGGCGACGCTTCCGATATTGGAAAGATATGAATAAAAAAAAAAAGAGGTAAAAGAAAAGAAAATGGAATAAAGAATAAACTGCAGGCAATGACCGATACTCTCACGAAGTCATCTCATCTCTTCACTTCATCATCAGGTCATTCATCACCATTATTGTAAAAAGCGGTGCCGTACTCGTATTCAGAAACGCACAGCTCTTTCACTATGAATATTTTCAAAGGCGACAAAGATAATTAGCCGGGTTCTCAAGAGTATTTCTCCTAATAATGTAGAAATCATGTTAGTCTGCCACTAGAGCTATGGAAAAGCACCCTTAAAAATCCGTCCCACTTGAACTAGAGCCTTTAGAATGCTGAGGTGTGGCGAAGAAGTATTTCAGAATCTGGTCGTTAATGGTGAGTGTTGGTGTAAGGCACTGCGCCACTGTTCACGACTTCCTGGCCTCGACATATGCAACAGGGTGGCCAAATCCTCTCTCCGTCACATTCACGTTTCTAGTCATTGGTGGCAGGTACCCGTTTTAAGCCAGGGTGGATCTAGGAGCGCCCAGTCGTCCCACAAAAAATCCCAACCGTGACCAGGATTCGAACCCGCGACTTATTGTTTTGTTGTCATATGCGCTACCGCCTGAGCCACCGCGTTCCCTAGTCATCCGTCACCACTGTTATACTTACAATAGCATCACCATGACAGTATAACCAGTACTTTTCCACCATTACTGTTTTCATTACTGTTTTCATTACGGAAGTACCACCGCCATCACCACTGTTTGCTCTTTGCACTGCCACTGATAAAACCACAAGCAGCAGCACTTCCACTACAAGCTACTGTTACTGTCTACTTGTATTACTATTGCCACTACTGCTTCTGCTTCTGCTTCTGCTCCTACTTCTGCTCCTATTCCTCCTCCATCTCCTCCATCTCCTCCTCCTCCTCCTCCTCTTCCTCCTCCTTCTATTAACTACACCACTCATACACCAATAAAATACGTACACCTTCACTATTACTACTACTACTGCTACAACTACTACTACTACTATTACCCCTACGTGTACTACCAGATTGTATACGAAGAATATATGACAGAAGATGGAAGGGATTTTAACAACCTAACCTAACTTAACCAAACAAAGTAACCTAACCTAACCTAACCTAACCTAACCTACCTGGTGACCTGTGCACCACCATTAAACTATATGTGGAAGAAAAGGACAGAAATAGAAGAAGGCTCTGTTTACTGAAGAAAGTGAGTCAAAAGAGAGAATTTTAAACAAGTTCTTTATCTTGTCCCCGTAGAAATGGGCGCGCACACACACACACACACACACACACACACTGAAAGACCAGCGTTACACATTCACTCCGCATCACCACCACAAGAGTGAAAGAATGAATAGAACACAAGAGAGAAACAAACGACGAACACACACACACACACACACACACACACACACACACACACACACACACACACACACACACACACACACACATTCAAGGATTCTACAAACACCGTTCCATTCTCCCTTTGTGTTAGAAGTTTGTTTTGACCTGAGGAAGTTGAGGGGAAGCTCGACACACACACACACACACACACACACACACACACACACACACACACACACACACACACTCATTCATCTTCCCAGACACAACCATCGATAACTTAGACTGACATAACCTTCCTCTTCCTCCCTAACTCATTCTCCCTATTTTCTCTTCCTCCTCCTCCTCCTCCTCCTCCTCCTCCTCCTCCTCCTCCTCCTCCTCTTCCTCCTCCTCCTGATTGGCTTGTGGCTGCTGGGAATTAGGAATGTTGGCTGGCTGATTCCCACTTTCAACTGATTGGTGGAGAGAGAGAGAGAGAGAGAGAGAGAGAGAGAGAGAGAGAGAGAGAGAGAGAGAGAGAGAGAGAGAGAGAGAGAGAGAGAGAGAGAGAGAGAGAGACATACAACATTCTCTCTCTCTCTCTCTCTCTAAGCCACTCCCCACATGAAAATTTACTCTCTCTCTCTCTCTCTCTCTCTCTCTCTCTCTCTCTCTCTCTCTCTCTAAGCCACTCCCCTCATGAAAATTTACTCTCTCTCTCTCTCTCTCTCTCTCTCTCTCTCTCTCTCTCTCTCTCTCTCTCTCTCTCTAAGCCACTCCCCTCAGGAAAATTTACTCTCTCTCTCTCTCTCTCTCTCTCTCTCTCTCTCTCTCTCTCTCTCTCTCTCTCTCTCTCTCTCTCTCTCTCAGCACGACCCTCTTTTTCCCCTCTCCCCTCATCTCCCCCTGTTCCTCCCCTCGGCTAACCCCAATTTGGTCACAGGTTTCCCCTCCTCTCCCCTCACCCTTACAAACCAGGCATCCAGACTCCCCTCACTCCCCTCTTTAGCTCTCTTTTCTTCCCCTCCTTCCTCTCCCCCTCCCTCCTTCTCCCTCATTCTGCCCTTCCATCTCTTTCACCACCATTGCCTTGCCTGCATGCATCACAGCTCTCTCTCTCTCTCTCTCTCTCTCTCTCTCTCTCTCTCTCTCTCTCTCTCTCTCTCTCTCTCTCTCTCTCTCTCTCTCTCTCTCTCTCTCTCTCTCTCTCTCTCTCTCTCTCTCTCTCTCTCTCTCTCTCTCTCTCTCTCTCTCTCTCTCTCTCTCTCTCTCTCTCTCTCTCAATTCGGCGCCCCAGTTTATTGGTAAATTTGCTTTGTACTAAAACAATAAAGTAAAAAAGATTGGCCTTTCAAATTAGATACGACAGAGAGAGAGAGAGAGAGAGAGAGAGAGAGAGAGAGAGAGAGAGAGAGAGAGAGAGAGAGAGAGAGAGAGAGAGAGAGAGAGAGAGAGAGAGAGAGAGAGAGAGAGAGAGAGAGAGGGAGAGAGAGACCAACACCATGTAGCTTACAAAATACATGACTGGGCTGAAAGGAAGGAAAGAAAGAGAGAGAGGGAGGGAGGGAGGGAGGGAGGGAGGGAGGGAGGGAGGGAGGCAGGAAGAGAGAAAGAGAGGCAGGTAGGAGAAGAGAGTAAGACAGAGATAGACAGAGGCAGGGAGAGCAACACAAAAGACCTGACATAAAACCAAGTAAACACTGTGTCTTGCTCCTTCCTCTCTGGCGCAACACTGGAGACTCGAGACAACACTACACGGGGCAACACAGCGCAATACCAACACTACGCAATACTCTGCAACACAACACAGGGGACACGAAACTCAACACTACGCAGGGCAACACATCGAAACACTACACTCCCTCTGGTCTGAATGCGGAAGAGAATGGAGAAGAGATGAATTGTGGAAGCCAGAAACACAATACAGCACAATACCAGCACTGCGCGATGCAACACTATACTCCCGCTGGTCTTGAGTGGTGGAGAGAAGCTGGAGTGAGAGAAGATGAGTTATGGGGAGCCGGAGATGCAAAGTAACACAAAGGAAGAACAAGAACAGCAGCAGACTTGTAGTAAACCTAGACAGTACCGGACCAGACGAAAGAAGAAAAAGAAAAAGAAAGAAAGAAAACAGAGAGAAGTAGAAAACAGCAAAAGACGAAGACAGATGAATAAAGATACAAAGCAATTAACATTATTGGTATGTGATGTTCAATCCTATAACCATAATTTCATGACTTGAGCCAAAATACGCGTGCAGCAACAGACCTGTAGGCCCTGAGAACACTGTCTGTGATAAGGTATATTAACTTAAAGTAAGACATGAAAGAGATGCAGAATAAAAAAGGAAGGGAAAGGAAGAAAGAATGAATGGAGGATGAATGGAAGGGATAAAATAGAGTAACTGAAGGATAGTAAAAGAAGGAAGAGGAAGAGAGAATGATTGAATGAATGGATGAATGAAAGGAATAAAATAGAATTACTGAAATATAGTAAAGGAAGAAAGAGGAAAAAAGAATGATTGAATGAATGGATGGAATGAAATGGAGTAATTAGAGGATGGTAAAGAAAGAGGGAGGAAGAAAGAATAAACAGATAAATGAATGAGATGAAATGGAATAATTGAAGGAGTAGGGTAAAAAGAATGGTGAAAATTAACATGAAGAAAAGAGTGAAATATAGTAAAGAAGGGGAAGATAGATGAATGAAGGAATAGATGAATGAATGGAGTGATTTGATTAATTAAAGGAATATGCCAAATATAACAGCTGGAATAAATAAAACAACACCAGAACATAAGAAAACAAGGGAAGCTGCGAAAAGCCATTAGGCCTACACTCGGCAGCCTGTGTTTAAAATATGCCTACCTATTCCCACTTGTCATCTTCATTCATAAACTTGTCTAATAATGATAAAAGATGGGATGATGAGATGGAGATGAGGCAAATGAGAGAGAGAGAGAGAGAGAGAGAGAGAGAGAGAGAGAGAGAGAGAGAGAGAGAGAGAGAGAGAGAGAGAGAGAGAGAGAATGGTAGCACTTCAAGGAGGTTGTAAATTTCTCTCTCTCTCTCTCTCTCTCTCTCTCTCTCTCTCTCTCTCTCTCTCTCTCTCTCTCTCTCTCTCTCTCTCTCTCTCTTAGACCTGCAACTTCTTCAATAAACGGGAGAGCTAAACTTCTCCCTCTGTGGTCTCTCTCTCTCTCTCTCTCTCTCTCTCTCTCTCTCTCTCTCTCTCTCTCTCTCTCTCTCTCTCTCTCTCTCTCTCTCATGTTGTCTGCATCTCCTTGGTGGGGAGAAGACAAGACGAGAGGGGAATGAGGGGAAAGAGAAGGAGAGGGAGAGGGCAAGAAGGAGAAATGGGGAGAGGGAGACGGGAAGAAGAGAAAGGGAAAGAAAACACAAAGGAAAAGGAAGAGGAAAGAAGAGAAAGGACAATGGAGAAGGAAGCGAAACGGTGATGAGAGGAAAGAGAAGAAAGAGAGGAAAGAGGGGAGGGAAAGAAAGGTGGATGGAAAGGAGGTGGAAGGGGAAGAAAAGGAAGAAGAGGATGAAATAGAGAAACTAGGGTTACTAATGGGAATAGATGGAGGAGGAGGAGGAGGAGGAGGAGGAGGAGGAGGAGGAGGAGGAGGAGGACAAAATGATGAATATGTGACTGGTAGACGAAACAAAATAAGTAAATGAAAAAAATAAAACAAATAAAAAGGGAAAAACAAAAAAAAAATAAAGAAAGAAAAAAATAAATGAGTAACTATCGAGTGGAAAAGGAAAAAGATGATGAAATAAGGAAAAGACAAAGAAATAGGAAAAATGAAAAATGAATGAGAAACAAGAAAAATAGAAAAGAATGAGGAAGAAGTAGATAAAGAAAGATATGAGAGATACGAGGAAAAAAAAAACAGAAGAGAACAAGAATTAGGTGAAAGAACTAAGTGAAAACAGGAGAAACACAGAGAGAAAAGAATGAAAGGAAAAGGAAGAGATGAGCGTGGAAAAAAAAGGAAGAAGTAAATAAAGGAAAAAAAAATGAGATAAGAGGAAAAAAAAACAGAAATGAGACAAAGAAGAAGAATTTGGTTTAAGAACAGAAAGTGGAAACAGGAAAAGAGAGAGAGAAAAGAATAAATGGAAGAGGAAGAGATCAGTGAGGAAAGGAGAGGAAACAAAAAAACAAAATTAAAAGGAAAGAATTGGAAGGGACAAAAGCTTGAGAAAGACAACAAAAGAGACAAGAACGGAACCACACAGCGATTATATAATTGGATTAGAAAATATCCGCCGGTAAAAATGCAAATAGAATTACCTTCAAGTGGAGGGGAAACTGAAAGAAAGAAAAGATTAAAAAAAAGAAAATCGGAGAGCAAACAAAAGGAGGAGGAGGAGGAGGAGGAGGAGGAGGAGGAGGAGGAGGAGGAGGAGGAGGAGGAGGAGGAGGAGGAGGACGACGGAAAGGAGTGGTGATGGTGGTGATGGTTGAAGAAGAAGAAGAAGAAGAAGAAGAAGAAGAAGAAGAAGAAGAAGAAGAAGAAGAAAGAAGAAGAAGAAGAAGAAAAGTAGAAAAAGAAAAAGAAGAAGAAAAAGAAAAGAAGGAAGAAGAAGAAAAAGAAAATGAGGAAGAAGAAGAAGAAGAAGAAGAAGAAGAAGAAGAAGAAGAAGAAGAAGAAGAAGAAGAAGAAGAAGAAGAAGAAGAAGAAGAAGAAGAAGAAGAAGAAGAAGAAGAAGAAGAAGAAGAAGAAGAAGAAGAAGAAGAAGAAGAAGAAGAAGAAGAAGAAGAAGAAGAAGAAGAAGAAGAAGAAGAAGAAGAAGAAGAAGAAGAAGAAGAAGAAGAAGAAGAAGAAGAAGAAGAAGAAGAAGAAGAAGAAGAAGAAGAAGAAGAAGAAGAAGAAGAAGAAGAAGAAGAAGAAGAAGAAGAAGAAGAAGAAGAAGAAGAAGAAGAAGAAGGTCCAAAGAAATTCGAAATTTAAGTTTAACATCTAATTTATTAAAGAATTTGAGAAAAGGAAAGAGAAACAGAAAAAAATAAAGATATAAGAAGAAATGAGAGAGAGAGAGAGAGAGAGAGAGAGAGAGAGAGAGAGAGAGAGAGAGAGAGAGAGAGAGAGAGAGAGAGAGAGAGAGAGAGAGAGAGAGAGTCAACAGAAGTGAATGACAAGAAGGGAGACAAAGAAGGGAAGGTTAGGAGGACAAGAGAGAGAGAGAGAGAGAGAGAGAGAGAGAGAGAGAGAGAGAGAGAGAGAGAGAGAGAGAGAGAGAGAGAGAGAGAGAGAGAGCGGGGAGTATCGAGTCAGGTCAAACGTCATGGAATATAGAGAGCAACCAAACTAAAAATAAACAAAATCCTCCTCCAGCAAAACATTTCCAGAGGCTCACGCAGAGACGAGAGCGAGAGCGAGAGCGAGAGAGAGAGAGAGAGAGAGAGAGAGAGAGAGAGAGAGAGAGAGAGAGAGAGAAAGGTAAGTCTGGAAAGGAAAATACTCAAGGGGAGAAATGCTATGCTCTTTCTTTTTTTCTTTTTCTTTCTTTTTCTTTCTCTCTCTCTCTTTCATTGCAGAGCGAATAGAAATACAAAGCGAGAGAAATAAATGAATAGATAAACAAAGGAGGGGAAAAGAATGACTGTGCTTTTGTCCATTCTTATCTTATCTCTTTTTATCTTTCTGTTTATTGAAAAAGAAAATTGATAACAATGAAAAGAATTTAAAGTAAAAGAAAGCGAGAGAGAGAGAGAGAGAGAGAGAGAGAGAGAGAGAGAGAGAGAGAGAGAGAGAGAGAGAGAGAGAGAGAGAGAGAGAGAGAGAGAGAGAGAGAGGGGGGGGAGTGAGAAAACCACCTCATGAAAACTTTCCTTGACGTTTTTTTATGATAAAACAGAACGGCGAGACACGAGTAAACATACACACGCATGCGCGCACACGCACATGCGCACACACACACACACACACACACACACACACACACACACACACACACACATGGAATGAAGAGAACGCCCTCTATCATTATGGTCTTGGTATGCAATGAAGGAGGAGGAGGAGGAGGAGGAGGAGGAGGAGGAGGAGGAGGAGGAGGAGGAGGAGGAGGAGGAGGAGGAGGAGGAGGAGGAGGAGGAGGAGGAGGAGGAGGAGGAAGGAGGAGGAGGAGAAAGGGAAGGAGAAGAAGGAAAAGGTGAAGGAGAAGAAGGGGAAAGGAGGAAAAGGAGGAGGAGGAGGAGGAGGAGGAGGAGGAGGAGGAGGAGGAGGAGGAGGAGGAGGAGGAGGAGGAGGAGGAGGAGGAGGAGATAGATGATGATTAAAAGGAGGAACTAGGGGGAAAGAAAGAAAGAAAAAAAACATGCGATGAAAGACCGAAATAAAAAGAGAAAAGAATTCAAAATACGTGATAAAACACGAGAAGAAACAACAAGAACAGAAGAGAAGGAGATGGGGAAGGAGGAGAAGCAGGAAAAAGAGGGGGAAAAAAGAAACAAAGACGAAAGAGGGAGACGTGGAAAAACAAATAAAAAATGGAAGAGAAGACGACACGACACGAAAAAAGGTGACGAAGAAGAAGAAGAAGAAGAAGAAGAAGAAGATGAAGAAGAAGAAGACCACCACCACCACCACCACCACCACCACCAACAACAACAACAACAACAAACCTCTCTCTTCTGCGGCATCCCCGATCAGTATTAATGTTAGCTGCCATTACAGCACCCTCCCACCTGCGCTAATCGTGTCACCTGCCCAATTAGTCAGCCTACCTGCGAGACACCTGAGGAAGGAACGTAGGTGGTGCAAGTGGAATACTGAGAGAGAGAGAGAGAGAGAGAGAGAGAGAGAGAGAGAGAGAGAGAGAGAGAGAGAGAGAGAGAGAGAGAGAGAGAGAGAGAGAGAGAGAGAGAGAGAGAGAGAGAGAGAGAGAGAGAGAGAGAGAGAGAGAGAGGATACGAAGCTAAGTGGTAGGTGATACAGATAAATGGTACAGGTAAAGGAAGAAATAAAAGAACAGGTGTAGTTTGGAGTGAAAATAAAGAAATTAAGTGTTTTTTTTTATATATATATTTGTTGAAAAATGAAAGAGAATTTGTTAGGACTGGAAAGGTTAGCATTGCATGGATTAGTAATGGTGGGAATGATTAAAAAAAAAAGAAAATGAAAAAGGGATTGGCGTGTCAGTGTGGGGACAGAATGTGGCGTGAAAAATGGCAATGGATGCTTAACGATTGGCAATGTGGGGTAAATGTGTGCTGGTGCTGCTAATGTTGTTGTTGTTGTTGTTGTTGTTGTTGTTGTTGTTGTTGTTGTTGTAATTGTTGTTACTATTACTATTATTATTATTATTATTATTATTATTATTATTATTATTATTATTATTATTATTATTATTATTATCACCCCTCCTCTTTGTCCTCCTCCTCCTCCTCCTCCTCCTCCTACTACTACTACTATTACTACTACTACTATTACTATTGCTACTACCATCATCAGAGAGAGAGAGAGAGAGAGAGAGAGAGAGAGAGAGAGAGAGAGAGAGAGAGAGAGAGAGAGAGAGAGAGAGAGAGAGAGAGAGAGAGAGAGAGAGAGAGAGAGAGAGAGATGGCAGCCAGATAACTCGGTGGTTGGAGGAGAAGTGGAGGAAAGTTTGGGAGGGAAGGGATTGGGAGTATAAAAGAGTTTGAGTGTGGAGAGAAAGTTTTGTGGAATGCACTTACGGGCGGTGTCAAGTGTCCTGTCCATCTGTCTGTCTGTCTGTCTGTCTATATACGTGTCTTTGCATCGGTTATATCTTATCATCATTATTATTATTTTTTTTTATGTAGGAGGGACACTGGCCAAGGGTAACAAAAATCCAGTAAAAAAAAAAAAGCCCACTGAGATGCCAGTCCTGTCTACCTGTCTGCCTGTCTGTGCATCTGTTTGTCTCTGTCTGTCTGTCTGCCTGTCTGTCTGTCATCTCTCTTGCCTATCACTATTTAAACTGAAATAAAAACTGAAAAATATGACACACACACAGATTCTCTCTCTCTCTCTCTCTCTCTCTCTCTCTCTCTCTCTCTCTCTCTCTCTCTCTCTCTCTCTCTCTCTCTCTCAGATTCTTGAAAGAACCCAGAAGGTCGAAAAAACAGGAAAAATAAAGCAAAGAACAAGAAAGACATCCCTCTCTCTCTCTCTCTCTCTCTCTCTCTCTCTCTCTCTCTCTCTCTCTCTCTCTCTCTCTCTCTCTCACTGAAAAGGGAAAAACAAGGGAAAGTGGAGGGAAAAAGGGGCGTGGCGGAAGTTCGTGTTTCCAAGCGTCTCGTCTGCTTCATGTTTTCTTGAGAGGCAAACTTGGCTAGATTTCCTTGACTTATGTGGAAGGGAAAGAAAAGGGAAAAAAAGGGGAAAAGTAAAGGAGATAAGATAAGAGATGATGTGAAGGAAGCAGAGAGAATGAGAGGTGATGTGAAGGAAAGAGAATGGAGGAAAGAAGGAGAGGAGACAAGTGAGAGGTGATGTGATGGAAAGAAAATGAAGAGAAAAGGAAAAAAAAGTTAGTGGAGATGAAAGGTGATTTAAGAGAAAGGAGGAAAGAGATGGAGGAGATAAGATGAGAGGTGATGTGAAAGAAAGAAGGTGAGGAAAAGGAAGAGGAAAAGAAGATGTGATGAGAGTTGATGTAAGGGAAGGAAGTGAAGAAAAGGAGGAGAATGTGATTGGAAGAGACAGGATAAGAGAGAGAGAGAGAGAGAGAGAGAGAGAGAGAGAGAGAGAGAGAGAGAGAGAGAGAGAGAGAGAGAGAGAGAGAGAGAGAGAGAGAGAGAGAGAGAGAGAGAGAGAGAGAGAGAGAGAGAGAGAGAGAGAGAGAGAGGGGGACGGGAGATGAGGAGACAAAAGAATATAGGAAAGAAAGAGGAGAAAGATGATGAAGAAAGGTGGAAATGAGAAGTAGTAGAAACAGAGAGAGGAAGGAGAGAAGAACAATGAAAAAAAAATAATAGAAAAGAAACTTAGATGCGTAGATAAAAACAAATGAAAGCAAGGAAACAATTCAGAACAGAACCGAGAAAGATATGGATAAAGGAGAGAATAGAAGGAAAAAAAAAAAGTAAGGAGAAAGAAGACTGTGAAAGAAACTGAATAGAAAAAAGAAGAAGAAGAAGAAAGAAGAGGACAAAGTTGAAGGATGGGAGGAGGAGGAGGAGGAGGAGGAGGAGGAGGAGGAGGAGGAGGAGGAGGAGGAGGAGGAGGAGGAGGAGGAGGAGGAGGTAGTTCGGGTGACACATGAGGGAAGTAAAGGAAAAGATGAGAGACATGGAGAGGAAGCGTGGCCAGAGAGAGAAGAGAGAGAAAGAGGAGGAGGAGGAGGAGGAGGAGGAGGAGGAGGAGGAGGAGGAGGAGAAGGAGGAGGAGGAGTACCACACTCGTAATGACAAACAAACATCAAGAACAACAGCACTTTTTTGTCCCTCAATAGGAGAGAGAGAGAGAGAGAGAGAGAGAGAGAGAGAGAGAGAGAGAGAGAGAGAGAGAGAGAGAGAGAGAGAGAGAGAGAGAGAGAGAGAGAGAGAGAGAGAGAGAGAGAGAGAGAGAGAAATTTCGTGCGTATTACAATTTAGTATCGAAAAGAAATGCATATTTGAGAGAATCGAAGAGCACAAACTAAAAAAAAAAAGAAAAGCAAAAAGGAAGAAAAATAAACAAGAAGAGAAGAGAAGAAGAAAGAAAGTACACACCTTTTTTTTTTTTATGTAGGAAGGATACTGGCCACGGGCAACAAAAATCTAATAAAAAAAATGCCCACTGAAATGCCAGTCCCATAAAAGGGTCAAAGCAGTGGTCAAAAATTAGTGGATAAGTGTCTTGAAACCTCCCTCTTGAAGGAATTCAAGTCATAGGAAGGTGGAAATACAGAAGCAGGCAGGGAGTTCCAGAGTTTACCAGAGAAAGGGATGAATGATTGAGAATACTGGTTAACTCTTGCGTTAGAGAGGTGGACAGAATAGGGGTGAGAAAAAGAAGAAAGTCTTGTGCAGCGAGGCCGCGGAAGGAGGGGAGGCATGCAGTTAGCAAGATCAGAAGAGCAGTTGGCATGAAAATAGCGGTAGAAGACAGCTAGATATGCAACATTGCGGCGGTGAGAGAGGGGCTGAAGACAGTCAGTTAGAGGAGAGGAGTTGATGAGACGAAAAGCTTTTGATTCCACCCTGTCTAGAAGAGCAGTATGAATGGAACCCCCAGACATGTGAAGCATACTCCATACATGGACGGATAAGGCCCTTGTACAGAGTTAGCAGCCGGGGGGTGAGAAAAACTGGCGGAGACGTCTCAGAACACCTAACTTCATAGAAACTGTTTTAGCTAGAGATGAGATGTGAAGTTTCCAGTTCAGATTATAAGTAAAGGACAGACCGAGGATGTTCAGTGTAGAAGAGGGGGACAGTTGAGTGTCATTGAAGAAGAGGGGATAGTTGTCTGGAAGGTTGTGTCGAGTTGATAGATGGAGGAATTGAGTTTTTGAGGCATTGAACAATACCAAGTTTGCTCTGCCCCAATCAGAAATTTTAGAAAGATCAGAAGTCAGGCGTTCTGTGGCTTCCCTGCGTGATATGTTTACCTCCTGAAGGGTTGGACGTCTATGAAAAGACGTGGAAAAGTGCAGGGTGGTATCATCAGCATAGGAGTGGATAGGACAAGAAGTTTGGTTTAGAAGATCATTAATGAATAATAAGAAGAGAGTGGGTGACAGGACAGAACCCTGAGGAACACCACTGTTAATAGATTTAGGAGAAGAACAGTGACCGTCTACCACAGCAGCAATAGAACGGTCAGAAAAGAAACTTGAGATGAAGTTACAGAGAGAAGGATAGAAACCGTAGGAGGGTAGTTTGGAAATCAAAGCTTTGTGCCAGACTCTATCAAAGGCTTTTGATATGTCCAAGGCAACAGCAAAAGTTTCACCAAAGTCTCTAAAAGAGGATGACCAAGACTCAGTAAGGAAAGCCAGAAGATCACCAGTAGAGCGGCCTTGACGGATCCCATACTGGCGATCAGATAGAAGGTTGTGAAGTGATAGATGTTTAAGAATCTTCCTGTTGAGGATAGATTCAAAAACTTTAGATAAGCAGGAAATTAAAGCAAGCACGGAGGCACAGTTTCGGAGAACAATAGGAGGGACCCCATCTACAAGTGAAGGAAAATCAACCTTCACCACAAAAAAACAAAAAACAAAAAAAACAAGCATACAAGAAAGGAAATACAGACAAGAAACGAGAAGCAAAAGGGAAAGGCGAAAAAAAAGAGAATGCCGGAAGAGAGAGAGAGAGAGAGAGAGAGAGAGAGAGAGAGAGAGAGAGAGAGAGAGAGAGAGAGAGAGAGAGAGAGAGAGAGAGAGAGAGAGAGAGAGAGAGAGAGAGAGAGAGAGAATAAAAACACAGTAAAAACAGAAGCGAAAAGAACACAAAAGAAAGAAAGAAAACAAAGTAGGAGAGAGAGAATGAAAGGAAAACACAAAACACACGTACACACAAACACAGGCAGAGAGAGAGAGAGAGAGAGAGAGAGAGAGAGAGAGAGAGAGAGAGAGAGAGAGAGAGAGAGAGAGAGAGAGAGAGAGAGAGAGAGAGAATTGTGTCGACCAGCTGCCTTCCCCCCTCTCTCTCTCTCTCTCTCTCTCTCTCTCTCTCTCTCTCTCTCTCTCTCTCTCTCTCTCTCTCTCTCTCTCTCTCTCTCCCCTGCCTCCCCCAATAACACACTGGGCCGCTGGAGTCTCTCTGGCATGTATCAAATTAACAAGTTTCTGTCCGCCAACTCAGTCCGGGGAAGCAGAGGAGGAGGAGGAGGAGGAGGAGGAGGAGGAGGAGGAGGAGGAGGAGGAGGAGGAGGAGGAGGAGGAGGAGGAGGAAAAGGAGGAAAAGGAGGAGGAGGAGGTTATGAAAGGTATTGATTTTGTATTAGTATATATGAGATGATAATATAAATTGAAATATAGATGATGATAGTGATGGTGATGGTGATCGTGATGGTGATGATGATGGTGGTGGTAACAGAAATGATGGTAGTAGTAGTAGTAGTAGCAGTAGTAGTAGCAGTAGTGTATCGAGCTGTTACATTTCTTGATTTCGATCTAGTGTACTGACAGCGAGGTGAAGGGGAAGTGTGTCTAATGTAACGTGAAGGAGAAGAACAGCAAGGAGAGGATTTGAGGATGGATGCTGAATATATAAACACATCGCACGTGGGCTGAATATATGAATGATGAATATACATATAAATAATAATAATTGTTAAGAGTGATACAGTAGTAGTAGTAGTAGTAGTAGTAGTAGTAGTAGTAGTAGTAGTAGTTACATAAAGGTTAGATTAGTAAAATAACACTAAACGCTACTAATTTAAAGCACTTAAACAAAATAAAAGCAAACCAAAAGAAAAACAAACAAGCAAACAAACAAACAAACAAGCAAACAAACACACCAATGAACTTCAGTGGAGAAAAAGATCAGACGGAGGGAAACGAACACCACAAGAGGAGGAGGAAGTGGAAGAGAAGGAAAAAGAGGCTAAAACGAAGAGGATAAGAGGGAAAAAGTAAGTAAAGGGAACTGACAACACGGAATGATTGATGATAAAAGGAAGAGGAGGAGGAAGAAAAGGAGGAAGGAGAGTATTGACAAGAAGAGAGGACGATTGATGGTACGCAGGAGGAGGAGAAGGAGGAGGAGGAGGAGGAGGAGGAGGAGGAGGAGGAGGAGAAGGAGGAGGAAGAGGAGGAGGAGGAGGAGGAGCTACATTGAGGCAAGATTCAGTTGAGCGGTAAGAAGAAGAAGAAGAGGAGGAGGAGGAGGAGGAGGAGGAGGAGGAGGAGGAGGAGGAGGAGGAGGAGAGAAGAGAGAAAAATAAAAACTAATGAGAAACAATAAAATAAAGTGGAAGAGAGAGAGAGAGAGAGAGAGAGAGAGAGAGAGAGAGAGAGAGAGAGAGAGAGAGAGAGAGAGAGAGAGAGAGAGAGAGAGAGAGAGAGAGAGAGAGAGAGAGGAGATTGAGTGAGAGTATAGGAGTGTTCACTTCCTGTCACTCTTGCAAAGCGCCTGAGTGTGTCCAGGTGTGTGTGTGTGTGTGTGTGTGTGTGTGTGTGTGTGTGTGTGTGTGTGTGTGTGTGTGTGTGTGTGTGTGTGTGTGTGTGTGTGTGTGTGTGTGTGTGTGTGTGTGAGTTGCGGATGAGGATAATGGAGTGTGTGGCGAGGAAGAGAGGAAAGTAGGAGGAGGAGGAGGAGGAGGAGGAGAAGGAGGGGGAGGAGGAGGAGGAGGAGGAGGAGGAGGAGGAGGAGGAGGAGGAGGAGGAGGAGGAGGAGGAGGAGGAGGAAGTAGTAAGTAGATGAGAGAGGAGGAAACGAGGCGGAAAGTTGGAGGAAGAAGAGGTAGGAGGGAGATGGAGGGAATGATGATGAGGAAGAGGATGAGGAAGAGGAGGAAGACAAAGAAGAGAAAGATAAGAGGACAGAACAATCCTTTAACAGAAAACATATTGACTTAGTTATTGTACAGAGCTACATTACTACTAGGAGGAGGAGGAGGAGGAGGAGGAGGAGGAGGAGGAGGAGGAGATGAGGGAGAACAGGAAGAAGACCATAACCACCCGCATCCTCTTCATGGCTGCCAATGAAGGCTTTGGAGGGAGGGAGGAGGAGGAGGAGGAGGAGGAAGAGGAGGAGGAGGAGGAGGAGGAAGAGCACGGGGGGGGGGGGTTTGGTGTCACTTGCAACATCTCCTAAGTTTCCGAAGATCCATTTATTCCGAGATGGGCAACGGAAGGGGCGAAGAGAGAGAGAGAGAGAGAGAGAGAGAGAGAGAGAGAGAGAGAGAGAGAGAGAGAGAGAGAGAGAGAGAGAGAGAGAGAGAGAGAGAGAGAGAGAGAGAGAGAGAAAATGGGGAAGAGAAACGAAAGGAATACAAGAGATGGAGAAGGAAGGGGAAAAGAAGTAAAGGGTGAAGGATCAGGGGGGTGATAAATGGTGATAATATTAAGTTTATAAGGGGATGGGAAGGATGGGGAGGGTGGGAGGGTAGGAGAGTGTGGGGGAGAGGATGGGGAGGGGAGTTTCAATGGGTAACGGGGACTTAACATGATGAGGAAGTGGGGAATGGAGAACAGGATGCAGGTAGTGAGAGAGAGAGAGAGAGAGAGAGAGAGAGAGAGAGAGAGAGAGAGAGAGAGAGAGAGAGAGAGAGAGAGAGAGAGAGAGAGAGAGAGAGAGAGAGAGAGAGAGAGAGAGAGAGAGAGAGAGAGAGAGAGAGAATTTGTATTATGAAAATCTATATCATGTAAAAAAAGTTAAGTAAAATGTGAGTTTTTTTATAATTACACTTAATCGTTAAAAATGAACAAGAATTATGAATCTCTCTCTCTCTCTCTCTCTCTCTCTCTCTCTCTCTCTCTCTCTCTCTCTCTCTCTCTCTCTCTCTCTCTCTCTCTCTCACACCAATCATCCGTACAAATTTCCTTCCTAAAATCCTCCTCCTTCTCCTCCTCCTCCTCCTCCTCCTCTACGTCTTCTCTTCTTCCTTCCTCTTCTCTCCCTTCATTCGTTCGCGCCTCACTTTATCACGATCGTCGCTTCCACCATATTCATCCATCTCGTAAATGTGTTTGTGTCTGTCATCATCATCTCTTCCTCTTCCTTCTTCTCCTCCTCCTCCTTCTCCTTTTCCTCCTCCTCCTGCTTCCATCTCCTCTTCCCTTCCTTTCCTCTTCCTCCTCTTTCTTCTTTTACTGTTCTTCATTCCTGTCCTCTCCTTCGTCTTCCGCCTCCATTTCCTTTTATCTTCCTTTCCTCCTCCTCCTCCTCCTCCCCCTCCTCCTTTTCCTCTTTCTTTCGTTTTTACTGTTATTCTTCCTCTTCTTTCTCCTCCTTTCGTTCCGCTTTTCATCTTTACTCAATTTTTTCGATTTTTATTATTATTTGCTCATATCTCTCTCTCTCTCTCTCTCTCTCTCTCTCTCTCTCTCTCTCTCTCTCTCTCTCTCTCTCTCTCTCTCTCTCTCTCTCCTTCCTTCCGGTTCACAAAGCAATCAATTCTTCCCTCATTTCTCCCCCCCTCTCTCTCTCTCTCTCTCTCTCTCTCTCTCTCTCTCTCTCTCTCTCTCTCTCTCTCTCATCCCCCTACCCTCGTCTCCCTCAACCCTCCTACCTCTCCTTCTCCCTCCCTCTCTTATCCTGGCAATCCCCCTCTCCCTCCTCCTCCTCCTCCTCCCCCTCCCCCCAACACCTAAATGAGGAACATTATGCAAAGAGCGTCCTAAGTTACAAGGGAAGTGGACCGCAGAGGTTGGGGAAGAAGAGAGGAAGAGGGGAGGAAGAGGGGAGGAAGAGGGGGGAAGAAGAGGGAGGGATGTTAAGGTAAAAAGGAGGGAATGGAAGAGATAAGAGGGACAAGGAAGGAAGGATTGGATGAGGGGAGATGAATAGGAGGAAGAGGAGGAGAAGGAGGAGGAGGAGGAGGAGGAGGAGGAGGAGGAGGAGGAGGAGGAGGAGGAGGAGGAGGAGACTTGAAGATTAATGGATGTTACTGAAAGAATTATAGTTATGTTTAAAATTAGGAAAAAAGGGGAAGAGAGAGAGAGAGAGAGAGAGAGAGAGAGAGAGAGAGAGAGAGAGAGAGAGAGAGAGAGAGAGAGAGAGAGAGAGAGAGAGAGAGAGAGAGAGAGAGAGAGGACCAAAAACTAAATAAAACAAAAACAGCAAACTGAAGAATGTAAAGGTGAAGAATGAAAAAAAGGAGATGAAAGAAAATGAGAAGAGATGAGAAGAGAAAAGAAGAAGAGAAGAAGTGTAAAAAAGGACGAGTTACAGTGAAGATGGGGATGAAAGAAGCGTGAGAAGAAAGAAGTATAAAACGAAAGAGAGGGAAAGAAGGGAGGGAGGGAGAGAAGAGAGGCAGGAAAGATGGGAAGGGAGGGAGAGAGGGAGGGGAGGGAGGGACGGGGAAGACGAAAGCAGAATGAATGGAAAGAGCCGGAGCGAGGGAAAGATTTTGAAGATACAGCGAAGATAAGGAAAAGGTGAAAATAGTTGAAAGAAAAGTTGGGAAAATGATTACGGAAGCGAGAGCGCGAGAGAGAGAGAGAGAGAGAGAGAGAGAGAGAGAGAGAGAGAGAGAGAGAGAGAGAGAGAGAGAGAGAGAGAGAGAGAGAGAGAGAATGATGGAAAGAATAAAAACACTACACACTGACGCATAGAGGAAAGAGGGAAGGGAAGAGGGAAGGGAAGGGAAGGGCGCCTGGAATCTCAAGAGAGGGGAAGAATAAAAGAATGGGAAGGGAAAACGGGGAGGAAGGGGAGGAGGGAATTGTGGTGGGGGAGGTTAATATATATGTCACTGGGGAGACGTCAAGAGGGTGAGGAAAGGCGGGGAGAGGATGAGGACGAGGAGGAGGAGGAGGAGGAGGAAGGAGAAAAAAGATAGGTTTAGATGAGCATAACTATCTCTCTCTCTCTCTCTCTCTCTCTCTCTCTCTCTCTCTCTCTCCCTCTGATATATACACGCAGCAAAAGAAAAAAAAATTAGAAACACGTCTTTTCCCTACAACACTTTCATAACAAACAAAAAATCGAGAGAGAGAGAGAGAGAGAGAGAGAGAGAGAGAGAGAGAGAGAGAGAGAGAGAGAGAGAGAGAGAGAGAGAGAGAGAGAGAGAGAGAGAGAGTGTACAGGTAAATACAAACAGGAAATAAAGTGAGGAAAAAAGTACTTTCAATATATCAATTTCTGCGTATGTCTGTAATTTTTTTTTTTTTTCGCTTTTTTCCCCACAATTCAATCCACGAGAACTGAGTTACAGGTGAAATCTAATTAGCGTGAGTGTGGAAGAAGAGTATTTTTGCCAGTCTTTTTATTTATTTATTTTTTTTCGCGTGTGAGTAAAATAATAATGATTGAGAGAGAGAGAGAGAGAGAGAGAGAGAGAGAGAGAGAGAGAGAGAGAGAGAGAGAGAGAGAGAGAGAGAGAGAGAGAGAGAGAGAGAGAGAGAGAGAGAGAGAGAGAGAGAGAGAGAGAGAGAGAGAGAGAGAGAGAGAAAAGATAAAAGAAGAGAAGATATGAGAAGAGAAGAGAAAAAGGAAGATATGTTAAGAATAAAAAGAAAATGGAATTGAGATGATGGGAAGAGAAGGATAGTGAAGGGAAAGAAAGGATGAGAAAGAGAGAGGAAAAATAGGTAGGAGGGACAGAATGTAACGAAGGGAAGGAAGAAGATGAAAGAAAAAGAAGGGAAAATTAAGCAGTCACAACATTACAAATACAGGAGAGAGAGAGAGAGAGAGAGAGAGAGAGAGAGAGAGAGAGAGAGAGAGAGAGAGAGAGAGAGAGAGAGAGAGAGAGAGAGAGAGAGAGATTCCTTTTATGCAATACAGATTTACTCCTTTTTCCCTCTCCAGCTCACCAAGAAGAAGAAGAAGAAGAAGAAGAAGAAGAAGAAGAAGAAGAAGAAGAAGAAGAAGAAGAAGAAGAAGAAGAAGAAGAAGAAGAAGAAGAAGAAGAAGAAGAAGAAGAAGAAGAAGAAGAAGAAGAAGAAGAAGAAGAAGAAGAAGAAGAAGAAGAAGAAGAAGAAGAAGAAGAAGAAGAAGAAGAAGAAGAAGAAGAAGAAGAAGAAGAAGAAGAAGAAGAAGAAGAAGAAGAAGAAGAAGAAGAAGAAGAAGAAGAAGAAGAAGAAGAAGAAGAAGAAGAAGAAGAAGAAGAAGAAGAAGAAGAAGAAGAAGAAGAAGAAGAAGAAGAAGAAGAAGAAGAAGAAGAAGAAGAAGAAGAAGAAGAAGAAGAAGAAGAAGAAGAAGAAGAAGAAGAAGAAGAAGAAGAAGAAGAAGAAGAAGAAGAAGAAGAAGAAGAAGAAGAAGAAGAAGAAGAAGAAGAAGAAGAAGAAGAAGAAGAAGAAGAAGAAGAAGAAGAAGAAGAAGGTGACAAAACAATGGCAATATGAACCACTCACGCTCGGCAGGTGACACAAGGCGACCACTACGAACCTGTGGGTGAAAAATAATTAATTAGTCAAGGTGAAAACAATCAGTAGTAGAAATAATAATAATAATAATAATAATAATAATAATAATAATAATAATAATAATAATAATAATAATGATAATAGTAAGAAGATAGAAGAAGAACTACAACAACAACAAGAACAACAACAACAACAACAATTATACAAGGAGGAGGAGGAGGAGGAGGAGGAGGAGGAGGAGGAGGAGGAGATGAAGAAGAGAAAAAGATTATAGCAACAAGAACAGAAAAAAAAAACAAAAAAACTCGACCAAAACAAAACGGCGAAAGGGAGAAGACAAAACAATGAAATATAGTTATAAAAAAGAAAAAAAAAGAAAAAAAGAAAGACGCGTTTGAAATTCAACTCAGACGAGACCACAAAAAACGGGAGAAAAGAAAACGAAAATACGGTTCCTCGTCTTCTAGTCACTCTTCCTGACAGTGAGGGAAGACAAACGCATTAAGGAGGAGGAGGAGGAGGAGGAGGATGAGGAGGAGAAGGAAGAGGAGGTGAGAGGAAGAAAATTAAGGCATACGAAAATGTTCTGAAAGGCGTGGTGCTTCTCCTCTTTTCTTTTTTCTCCTCTTTTCTCCTCTTTGTCTCCTTCGCTTTGGGATTCCACCCGCGTCCTTAGAGTTGCGGCCTGTGATTTTCAGCTCCTCTTCCCTCTTCCTCTTCCTCATTCTCCTCTTCCTCTTTCTCCTTCTCCTCTTCCTTCTTTTTCTCTTCCTCTTTCGTTGGTCATCCCATCAATAGCCATTTCTTTTTCTTATTTTTTGTAAACTCTTCCTTTCCTCCTCCTCCTCCTCCTCCTCCTCCTTCTCCTCCTTCTTCTCCTTCTTCTCCTCCTCCTCCTTTCTTCTTCATCGTTCATCTCATCAATAATTTACAACTGCTCCATTTTCTTTTTTTCTATTTTTTTTTCTTTCGTGACTTTCTTTTCGTCTTCTTTCCCCTCTTCCTCTTTCGTTAGTCCTTCAGTGCACAGGTTTCGTTTCCCTCTTTCTGATTTTTGGAACTTTTTTATCAATATTTCCTACCTTTAAATGACCTGAAAGATTGTATTCTTCATTTTCCTTGTCCCTTATTCTCTTTGCTTTCTCTGTCTTTCATTGCTTCCTTCGTATTTTCACTTTGTTCTATTCATTTTCTCTCATCACTGTCTTCATTCCTTCTGTTTTTCTGCCCTTTTTTTTTCCTTACTTCTCCTTCTATTCTCGTCTTTATTCGGGCTTCTTATTTTGTGTTATTTATTCAGCTACGTATTTTGTCTTTATTTTGAATTCCAGAATATTTCTTTCATCTTTCTCTTATTTCTTCCTCGTCTTCCTTCTAATCTTCCTCCTCCTGCTTGTTTCCTCTTCTTTCCTGATTTTGTCGATCTCTATTATATTTGTTGCTGTTCCTGCTATTTCCACTTTTCGTTGCCTTCCATCTTCCTCTTCCTCTTCTTCTTCCTCCTCCTCCTCCTCTTCCTCCTCCTCTTCCTGTAGGCTCACCTCTCGGCAGTGAATATTTGGAAGAGGTACCGAGGGAGAAGTAAACATAGATATGAAAATTTACGAGAGAGAGAGAGAGAGAGAGAGAGAGAGAGAGAGAGAGAGAGAGAGAGAGAGAGAGAGAGAGAGAGAGAGAGAGAGAGAGAGAGAGAGAGAGAGAGAGAGAGAGAGAGAGAGAGAGAAATATATATAAATAGTCACCATTTCGTCATTTTTTTTTATCGAAGAACAAAAATAACAATAAATGAATGAATGAATAAATAAATAAGAATAAAAGAAAAGAAGTAACGCTAACGAACACAAAACGAAGGAAAAAATAGAAAACAAATTCAAACGAGAAACAAGGAAAAAATAAAATAAAAGTGAGAAAGCAATCAAGATGTTTTACTACTGCACAGAAAAAAAAAGAAAAAAATAGAGTAAAGAAAAAAAGGCAAAACAAACAAGCGTCAAAATACTAAATTTAAACTTTCCATATTTTTATTTATTTTATTTTTTTTAGAAATTAGTTTAACTTTTGCAATAAACTGAGATAAATAGTAAATAAAGAAAATTAAAAAGTAGCAAAATCATTAATCCAAAGCCTTTATTTTTTCCTAACCTTTTATCCAAACCATTTATTCAAACCCATAATCAAACTCCTCTTCCACACCCATCACTCCACGTAGCTCATCCACACACCTCATCCACGTCCCTCATCCACACCTCCCATACACACACCTTATCTGGACCCCTTATCCACACCACTCATCCACACACCTTGCTCAAACCAGTCACCCACACCCTCACCCACACCTTCATCCACACCCCTCACCCACACCCTCATCCACACCCCTCATCCACACCTCTCATCCACACCCAACAACCCTGATCCAAAAACTTTAACCCTTTCCAAACAAGCTAAACTTCCTCTAATTTACCTCCGTCCATCCATCCTTCCTCCCATTCTCTCTCCCCCTAAAAAAAAAAAAAACACACAGACGAAATATAATAAATAAAATAAAAAAAAAGAAAAAAAAACCAGCAGGGTAACCCCCCCCCCATCCCCCGACGCCACCTACATAACCTGTCCAGTTAACCCTTACCACTGTACAAATTAGGTAAACTTGTCCCTATTTGTCCCCTTAAACACTTTTCCCCTAGACTTTCCCCTAAAAAAAATAAGAAAAAATAATAATAATAATAACTAGCAACTTCCCTTAAAAAGCCTGACAATTCTCTCTCCCGTAAACTTTCCTTAATTTTCCCATCGTCCACTTTCCCATTTCCCCCACAAAAAAAGAAAAAGAAAAAAAGAGAAAAAATGTAAAAATACTGTGTGTTGTTGACGAAATCTTAAATTTACCCCCAAGAAAGAAAAGAATTCAGATGATCTGTTTCTTTAACCCTTCATAAACTACGTGTCCCTATTTATCCCCTTAAACACTCCCTCTCCTTCCTCCACCCCCCACCCCCACCCCAAAAAAAAAAAAAAACTGACAACCCCTTTCCTCATTCACTTCCCCCCCCCAAAAAAAGGAAAAAAAAAATACATCAGAGTAACCCTTTAACTCAGGCGTGAGAGAAAGAAAACGTAGGAAAAGGTGCCCCGTCAGAATCAGCCAGGAGGCAATTAAGTTTTTTATCCATACAAGTCCCAAGTGAAGGAAAGAAGGAAGGGAGGGAGGGAGCAGCGCACCTTACCTATATACATTATAACGTTGGTGTATTTATAAGTGTAGTGTTGCTGTATTGCTGCCCTGTATAGTGTTGGTGTATCCTTTCTGTATAGTATTCTTGTATCCCTCTCTAGTATAGTGTTCGTGTATTCGTGTACATGTATATCTTTTTGAGTCGTTTAAAGGGCCCCTCCATTATGACTTGTATAGGATGAAGGACGGGGGGTAAGCAAAGTAAGGGTGAAGGAGGGAGAGAGTGGAAGGACAGTAGGTGGATGATAGGCAAGGAGGTTGGTTGATAAGGTGGGAAGTTGAAAGGTAAGGAAGGTGGATGATGTGAGAGGTAGGATGGAAGGGTAGAAGGTAAAGAAAGGAGACGAACAAGGAAAGGAGGGGAAAAATGAAGAGGATGGGGGTAGATGGGAAAGAGAGGGGGAAGGAAAGAAAGGAAGGGAAGGAAAGGAAAACAATGAAGTTAAGGGATGGATGAGTAAGAGAGAGGGAAGGGGATAAAGGAGGGAACGTAATGTGAAAAGGAGGAGAGGAAAGAAAAAATGAGAAGGAAAAATTAAGCTGTCACCGCCTCATCAGAGAGAGAGAGAGAGAGAGAGAGAGAGAGAGAGAGAGAGAGAGAGAGAGAGAGAGAGAGAGAGAGAGAGAGAGCTATAAACCATGGAAAATAGAATGCGAAAGAATAAAATTGGAAAGAGAGGTTGGCAGAGCGACGAAGAGGAGGAGGAGGAGGAGGAGGAGGAGGAGGAGGAGGAGGAGGAGGAGGAGGAGGAGGAGGAGGAGGTGGAGGAAGAGGAGGAGGTGAAGGAGGAGGAGAAGGAGGAGGAGGAGGAGGAGGAGGAGGAGGAGGAGGAGGAGGAAGAGGAGGAGGAGGAGGAGGAGGAAAAGAATAGACATTTAGAGTAAAATACGCAATATGCAGAGAGAGAGAGAGAGAGAGAGAGAGAGAGAGAGAGAGAGAGAGAGAGAGAGAGAGAGAGAGAGAGAGAGAGAGAGAGAGAGAGAGAGAGAGAGAGAGAGAAATACTAAACATATTGTAACGAAAACTCTATAATATTGAAGGAGAGAGGGAAAAAAAGACGTAAGGGATAAGGAGATAGAGAAAAGAATAAAAGAAAGAATATGCAAGGTTCTGAGTAAGGAATTAAAAAGTTAAAATTGTGATATTGAAGGAGAGAAAAGACGGTAGGAATAAAGAGTAAAAGAGAAGAATGAGAGGAAGAATATATGAGTTTAAGAGTTATTGACTATAAAATGCAGAGAGAGAGAGAGAGAGAGAGAGAGAGAGAGAGAGAGAGAGAGAGAGAGAGAGAGAGAGAGAGAGAGAGAGAGAGAGAGAGAGAGAGAGAGAGAGATCAAGTGTTAAAAGAAAAAAATTCCACGATATTAGAGTAAAAAAAAAAAAAAATGAAAGAAATAAAAAAGAAAAGAAAATTATAAAAACAGTAAGTGATTGAATAGAACTACACACAGATCAAATATTAAGTTTTAGTCATTATATCAATTTTAATGAATAAATCCTAGGTATGAGTAAACGTAATGTATTTAGTTAGTTTATGAATGGGGATTAGTTAGTGTATGGATAGGTGGAAATAGGTAGATATATTTCATACAGGGACTGCCACGTGTAAGCCTGGTCGCTTCTTGTAGCTTCCCTTGTTTATTATGTTCTTAATGATCAAAGAATAAAAAAGACGGACAGGAAGGGAGAGTGAGAGAGCGTGTGAGAAAGAGAAGAGGAAGAAAATAAAAAAAACAAATATAACACAATGAAAACTGTACAACATTGACAGTAAAAAAAGACGGAATGAATGAAGATACAATGGAAGAAAGAGAGAGGGAGAAAGAAAGAAGAATGAAAAGGGCAATAAAGGAGGGATGGAATTAGATAAGAAAAAAACTATATAATACCAGAGAAGGGAAAAAGACGGAATGAATGAAGATAAGAGGGGAGACAACGAGAAGAGTAGAATGGAAAGATAGAAATTAGGAGAGAAGGAAAGTAGGAAAAAAATAAATTGAGAAAAACTTCAGGACAACGAGGAAAAGACGTAATAAATGAAGATACAATGGAATGGACGAAAGAAAAAGAAGAATGAGAGAGAGAGAGAGAGAGAGAGAGAGAGAGAGAGAGAGAGAGAGAGAGAGAGAGAGAGAGAGAGAGAGAAAACTATATAATAACAAAAATGAATACAACAGAATAAAAAAAAGGAAGAGAAAGAGAAGAGGCAAAAGGGGGAGGAAGAAGAGAAAGGGGAGAGGAATAGGGAGAAGGTCCGGACACCAGTGACTGAGAGTGACACCGTGACAAATGTTTGTGACGGGGGCTGTGGGAAGGGAGGGGGCGGTGTGCCAGAATGGGGGACAGAGAGGGGTATGTGGGGAGTATGTGGGGTGATGGGGTGGACAGGGTGGAGGGGATGGTATAGTTGGAAGGAGAGACAAAGCAGAGTGGAAGGGAAGGAATGGAGTGAGTCTGTGGCGGTATGCAATGGCGTGGAAGAGAGAGAGAGAGAGAGAGAGAGAGAGAGAGAGAGAGAGAGAGAGAGAGAGAGAGAGAGAGAGAGAGAGAGAGAGAGAGAGCCAGCCAGCGCAAGTAAAAAGCAAAAAGGAGAATGAAGTAACAGATTGCACGGGTCCCAGCAGAGTAAGAACAAGGCAACAGTTACAAGACGTCTGTTATGGGACCTGATTGACAACATGTGATAGAAGAAGTGGGTGAGCTTACCATGTCTATTGTAAAGCACTAAAGACAGAAAAGACGCGAGAGAGCATAGCAGGGAAAGAAGTAAGGTCATGTCAGTGTGTGAGGAAAAAGAAAACAGAAAACAAAAAGGAAGAACAGTAAGTAAATGCGAAAACCCTTTATCGAGACTTTATTTACAGCATAATACTTGTAAGTCCGCATGAAACTCAGACACGGAAGATCCAAGCAGCAGAGCGGAGTCGTCGGAAGGCGGCTAGGAGACAAGAAGAATGATGAAAATAACCAAAATGTATATCATGTGTGCTAACCAAGAGAGACAAATGGTTTTATAATTCAGTGATCGGTGAAGCGCAGGGAATTAAATGATGGGTGGATATAAATAAGATAGATGTTTTAGTTTCAAGAAGGGGAAGTATGCAATAGGAGACATATTATCACGCGAATTTGAAAGATGCCGAGGGGTCCGTGACAGTGAGAGGACCGGAGTATTGTTGGGGAAGGGGGAGGGGGTGGAGTGGGAAGGCAAACAGCTGAGAGTGATCTAATAGCACGAAATTCCATGGACATATAGACAGACAGACAGACAAACACATCCAAGAAGAGAGAGCGACAGAAAAACAGACAGACAGGCCGGTAGAAACATAGGCAGACAGGCAGACAGACAAACAGACAGACAGACAGACAGATAGAAATACATAATAGGAGAAAAATAAACAGAAACAAACACAGGTCGGTAGAAAGATAGACAGACAGACAAACAGAAATACATACAAGTAGAAAGATCGACAAAAGAAACAGACAGACAGATATACAGACAGACAGACAGACAGACAGACAGAAAGACAGGCCGGTAGAAAGACAGACAGACAGACAAACAGGCAGAGATAAAGGGAAGGAAACAGATGAAAAGAAAAAAATATATAACAGACGAATAAAAATGAAAGAAAGAAAATAGTGAAAGAATAAAACTATGACGTAAAAAAAGAAAATTCTCAGTAACGTTAAATACTTGCTGTGGTGAATAAATAAATAAATAAATAAATAAATAAATAAATAAATAAATAAATAAACATTAACTTTACGAAAAAAATGAAAAAAATGAAAATGGAAACTATATCATAAAATTCAAATGACCACAGAGAGAGAGAGAGAGAGAGAGAGAGAGAGAGAGAGAGAGAGAGAGAGAGAGAGAGAGAGAGAGAGAGAGAGAGAGAGAGAGAGAGAGAGAGAGAGAGAGAGAGAGAGAGAGGGGAAATAGGAAGCGAGATGTATATGGATAGGGAAAAAGGAAAAAAAAAGAGGTAAGGGCGTGACACAGAAAGAGGGAGACAACCGGACAGACGGGGAAAAATGAGGGAAAAAAGAGAGGAACGTGAATCTCAGCAGAGGCGACACGCAGCGACCGGGTGAGGGGAACAAAAGGGGAAAAAAAGGGAGCGACAGGCACAAAAGAGAGAAAAGGGACGAGAGAGGGGAAAAACGACGAGAGCAAGAGAGAGAGAGAGAGAGAGAGAGAGAGAGAGAGAGAGAGAGAGAGAGAGAGAGAGAGAGAGAGAGAGAGAGGAATGGGAATAGAACAATACAGAAAATCCATGAAATAAAACAACATAAGCAAGAAATAAGACAAAAATAAAATGAATGAAAAATGAGAAACGAGGTGAAATGCAAACCAAACATCAATTACTAAAGACAAAAGAGGGGAAAAGCGAACGAGAGCACAAACTGAAAACAAGGAAAGAGGGGGAAACAAACACTAAAACTACAAATAACACCCCCACCCAAAAAAAAAAACACAAAAAAAAACACTAAATCTTTTCTCAAAATCTTTATAACCCACCAAAAAAAACGGGGAAAAAAGAGGGAAAAAAGAGGGGAAAACACCCTTATATAAAAGTGACAAGGGGGGGAAGAGGGGATGCATACAAATAAAAACAGGAAGGGAAACTGAAAAAACACCGATAAGGAAACTATGGGTGAGGGGAAAGAGAGGGGAGATGGGGAGAGGAGGCGAGACCGGTTTATCGCCACGCCCAAGAGGGGAGAGTAGGTGACAAAACGGCACTCCCCTCAGCGGCCTAACCTGCGTAACTGAGGGGAGAGAATTTACGGCCTAGAAAGGAAGGGTGAGGGAAGGTGAGGGGAGAGGACGGGTGGAGGATGCTGGGGATGATTATGAGATGTCGGAGGAGGGAGGAGGAAGAAATGAAGGGAAGATGAGAAAGACGGGGATATGTTGAGGAATTATCGGAATAGTGTAACAGGAGTAAGATGAAGAGAAAGTGAGGGAGAGGGGAGGGAAGGGGAGGGAAGGGGAGATAAGTTCAGATGCTGGGAAATGGTTAAGTTAGGAAGAGGAGGAAGAGGAGGAGTTGGGAGACAAAGAGGGAGAGGGCCGTAGGGAATTAGTGAGAGGAGATGAGGGGAGTGGAAGTGAGGGGAGGGGAGGCGAGGGGAGATAGTTAAGATGGTGGGAAACGGTTAAGTTAAGAAAAGGAGGAAGAGGAGGTGGGAGAGAGAGATAGAGAGAGAGGGGGCCATAGGGAATTTGTGAGGGGAGATGAGGGGAGAGGAGGCGAGGGGAGATAGTTAAGAAGATGGTGGGAAACGGTCAAGTTAAAAAGAGGACGAAGAAGAGGAGCTGGGAGAGAGCCGTAGAGGATAACTGAGGGGAAGGTAAGAGGATGAGGTGAGGGGAGAGGAGGCGAGGGAGGGATTAAAGTCGCCCTGAACAAAGGAAAGGTAAAGAGGGGAACACAAAGAGGCGTAATCAAGGCTAACTCTTCCTCTTCTTCCCTTTTTCCCCTCATCTCTCTTCTGTTTTCCCCTCATCTCCTCTCCTTTCCCCTCTCTTTCCATCTCCATCCTCTCCCTGGAAGCTACTAAACTAATCCCCCTTGTACTCCTCTTCCACCTCCTCCTCTTCCACCTCCTCCTCCTCCTCCTCCTCTTGTGACCGCCATCATCAGCAGCTTCCTGTCTCTCAGTTCTCTTTGTCTTCTTTCTCCTCTTCATCTCCCTCTCCTTTTACTCCTTTTCTTTCTTCTCTTTCTCCTTTCTTCCTCTTTCTCATTTTCCTTCTTTTGTTTATTCCCTTCATCCTTCTTTTCTCATCTTTATCATTCTATCATCGTCCTCTTCTCTCCTTTTTTTCTTCATGATTAATGCTTTTTGTTTCTCCTTTTCCTCCATTCGTCATTTTCCTTTTTCCTCTCTCTAGCCTTCCTCTCATTAGCTGTTTTCCTTTAATTTTCCTAATGTTTCTTCTCGTTTCTTCCCATCCTTCTTCTTCTTCTTCTCCCTTGCAATTATTTTCTTCTCCTCCTCCTCCCTCTCTTTCTCATGTGTGTGCAACAAACGCCGGTTATGGAGACTTGCACAAAACACACACACACACACACACACACACACACACACACACACAAAATGCTCATATTTCATGCCACTAAATCGACTTAATAATTTCCAATAGATGATCAAAACTCCCTTAATAATAGAGAGGAATCTTGAATGTTATCAGAGAGAGAGAGAGAGAGAGAGAGAGAGAGAGAGAGAGAGAGAGAGAGAGAGAGAGAGAGAGAGAGAGATCATCATACTGGGCCTGATGGGAAAGACAGAGATATACGTCGTCATGATTCATATTTCTCTCTCTCTCTCTCTCTCTCTCTCTCTCTCTCTCTCTCTCTCTCTCTCTCTCTCTCTCTCTCTCTCTCTCTCGCAGGATTAAACGGGAAGTGCGGGTGGATGTTAATTGAGAGAGAGAGAGAGAGAGAGAGAGAGAGAGAGAGAGAGAGAGAGAGAGAGAGAGAGAGAGAGAGAGAGAGAGAGAGAGAGAGAGAGAGAGAGAGAGAGAAAACTAATGAGGGAAGACGAGAATAGAGAAAGAGGGATTCTGGATTAAAGGGGGGATTAGAGAGAGAGAGAGAGAGAGAGAGAGAGAGAGAGAGAGAGAGAGAGAGAGAGAGAGAGAGAGAGAGAGAGAGAGAGAGAGAGAGAGATTTAGGTGAAGTGGAGGAGAGAGAATAGAGGAGAACGAGAGACTATTCTGAGAGGAGGAGGAGGAGGAGGAGGAGGAGGAGGAGGAGGAGGAGGAGGACTATCAGGAAGAAGAGGATTATCAAGGGGAGGAAGAAGAGAACGACAATGAAGAGAAGGAGGAAGAAGAGGACAGACTATCAGGAAGAAGAAGAGGAGGAGGACTATCAGAACAAGAAGATGGGTAACCAGAAAGAAGAAGAGCACGGAAGGGAGAATAATACACATGGAAGTCCCTGTATATAAAAAAAAATACCTGCCTATTTCCACCGATCATCCCCTTCCATACATTTGTCTAGTCGTCTTTTCAAGGTTCCCATTGACTCTAGTAAGCAAGTAGAGATCCATATGAAACTCGAGTGACAGTACAGGAAAAGAAGATAAATAAAAGAGCAGTAGAGATTCATATGGAAATCGAATGACAGGAAGTAAAGTAAATAAAAAGGAGGTAAAAGATCGAAATGTGGAAAAGTAATATATTTATGATCCTCTAATGGACAAAAAAAAAAATAAATAAAATAAATAAATAAAATAAATAAATAAATAAATAAAAAACGTGATTGGAATAAGAGAACTAAAAATATCTTGATTCCAGACATATCCATATCACCGAGTTGTCTGTCTGTCTGTCTGTCTCTCTATCTGTCTCACTTTTTCACAGCTCTGCGGCTAAATTTTATGGATAAAACTAAAGCCGGTGGTCGCAAAATGATTGATAGCACGTGCTGAAAAAATGGTGAGATTTGAGAAATATTCCCACTCTATCAAAAGCTATCACAGAGAGAGAGAGAGAGAGAGAGAGAGAGAGAGAGAGAGAGAGAGAGAGAGAGAGAGAGAGAGAGAGAGAGAGAGAGAGAGAGAGAGAGAGAGAGAGAGAGAGAGACAGACAATGTGACTGACTTGAAAAAAATAAAAATAAATAAACGTTTCAGAAAAAAAAAAAAAATGAAATCTTATCAAGTTCCTTTTTAGCAATCCATCTACAATAAAGTCACATTTACAATTAAAGTTGAAAAAAAAAAAATATGATACAAAGCCTTAAGAAAAAAGAAAAAAAAACTACAACAAACGTGCATATTAAAAAAAAAAAAAATCTATAAAAATAAACCCTCCTAAAAAAAAGTGTAGAAAAAACCCACTTACAGAAAACCATAATAAAAACTAGTAGAAAATAATAATAAAAAAGAAATTACATACCATAAACTATAACAGAAAACCACAAAAAAAAAAATAAATAAATAAATAAAGCTATATAATATAAAGCCCAGGTGATCACGACGGCTTTAGCATACACCGCTCCTCAGGTAATCCCAGGCCAGGTAACTGCATCACCTGACCCAGAGAGGCCTACTAAGGTGAGCCAGAGAGACCGAGAGGAATCAGAGAAGCCAAGGTGAACCGCTCCTCTTTTTCCTCCTCCTCCTCCTCCTCCTCCTCCTCCTCCTCCTCCTCCTTCAGCCTTGTCCAATTAAAGTCAAGACAATCCATACCTCAGCCTCCACCACTGTAGGCCTAACTTAAGCCAACCTCCGCCACCCACGTGCTCCTCAGGCCTCCTCTCCTCCCCTCTCCCCTCTGGCACTCATCCTCTCCCCTCACTTCACTCCTTCCTGCCTCCTCCACCGACCTCCTATCTCTCTCTCTCTCTCTCTCTCTCTCTCTCTCTCTCTCTCTCTCTCTCTCTCTCTCTCTCTCTCTCTCTCTCTCTCTCTCTCTCATCTTTACCTCTTTACTGCCTTCTCTGTCTAATCTCTTTTCTTTTCTTTCTTCTCTTTCTCTTTCTATCTTTACTGGTTTCTCTACTTTCTATTCCTTTTCTTTCCTATTTACTTTCTTTCTTTCTGTCTCTTCTTCCCTATCTATCTGATTTTTCCTCTTTGATCTCTACTTCTCTTTATTTCTCTTTATCCTCACTCATCTTTCCCTCTTCACTTTCTCTACCTCTTTCCATTCACCTTCTTCATTCCTCTTAATTATGACAACTCTCCTCCTCCTCTTCCTCCTTCTCCCCTCTTCCTCTCATTCTTTCCTTAACCTACCCTCCTTTTCCCCTCAAATATTCAAGAAGTCTTAATTCTTTACGTACCGCTTTCCCTCTTTCTCTCCTTATCCTCTTCCTCTTCCTTCTTTCTTCTCTCTGCATACTGTATCCTCCATTCCACACTCTCCCCTTCTTCTTTTCCCCTCTTCCCTTTCCCTCTTCTTCCTACTAACACCACCGTATCATATCTCTACCCCTTAACATCTTCATTCTACCCTCATCCTCCCCTCATCTTCGTCTTCCTTCTATCCTCAGCTTCCCCTCTTCCTCCTCCCCTCACTCTCCCTTTACATTCCCCTCACGACTCCCTTCTTCCTTCCCTCATCCAGCTGTTACCCTCATTTCCATCTTCTTTCTACTCTCATCCTCTCCTCATCTTCCTCTTGCTCTCCCACTTCCCCTCCTCCTCCCTTCACTTTCCCCTCACAAGGGACCTAACGAGGGGAGGCGATTACCCGCGGGGAAGCCGAGATTATGCATCACATTGACTCCCCTCTGACGATTCTCGGGCAGAGGGGAGAGAAGGGAAAAGGAAGAGAGAGGAGAAGAGAAGGAAGAGGGTAAGGGAATGGGGTGAGGGGAGATGACAGGAGGATGTAGGAGGAATTTGTTCAGATAGGAGGAGGAGGAGGAGGAGGAGGAGGAGGAGGAGGAGGAGGAGGAGGAGGAGGAGGAGGAGGAGGAGCAGCACAACAAGGATATGGAAGAGGAGAACAAAGAAAGCAGGAAAATGAGAAGTAAGAGAACAAAGAGGAGGAGAAGGAAAAGGATGTACATAGAAAACACAGGCCACAACAGACCTTGCGGTCCTCACGAGGTGACCTGACCCACCACTACTAAGTGATAGTACAAGAAAAAGGGCAGCAAAGCTGAAGGCTTTCTCCCCACCCTCCACTCCCTCCGGCGTAAGCTGTACAGGAAACAAGTAGAAAATAAATACTTTACGGGGTTAGAGAGGTAAGAAAAAAAAACGAAGGAAATTTATAGGAAAGTATGAAAATAAATAAAATGAGGTGCCCCCATTTCCTGCTGGCAAGGATATTTAATCAAAGCAAATAAAGGCTGTTTGCCGCGGATCTGAGGCAAAATATTTATGAAGACGGCGTTTAAAATTCTCTACAGTATTACAGTCTGTCACGTCTCGGGGAAGCGCATTCCATAGATTTACTACACGATGCAAAAAAAAAAAAAAAAAAAAGATTCATGAGAGTCAAAGGATTTCCCAACATTTTGCAACCGTTTCCTCGCGTGTAATTTGAAGTCTATCATGAAATATTTACTGCAGTCCATGTTATCAATGCCTTTGATGATTTTAAACACTTGTATTAAGTCGCCTCTTAGTTTTCTTCGAGTTAATAGGAATAGATTTAATTCTCTAAGACGCTCTTCATGATTTGTTTCTTAGGCTTGGTATCATTTTTGTTACTCTACGCTGAACTCGCTCTAATTTATCAATGTCTTTCTGGTAACAGGGGCACCATGCTTCAACGCAATATTCCAAAAGGGGACGGACCAGGGAGTTGTACAGTGTGAGAATCGTATCCTTAAGATTTATATTCAAACGGTGTGCCGATCAAGCCAATTATCTTATTCGCTTTCTTTACGACTTGGGAACACTGCTGGCTACGTTTTAGCCTACTCGATATTGTTGCCCGTAGATCAATTTCGCTGTCTACACTTTTAAATTGGGTACCATTTAAAATATGCTTTGCTTTTTCGTTTCTATACCCTATGTGAAACACTTTACACTTATCAGCATTAAAACTCATTTGTCAGGTTTACCCCCACTCTGTCAATTTGTCTAGATTATTCTGCATTTCTATTACTTGTTCGCTAGAGAATACAGTATTCTCTATTTTGGTGTCATCAGCAAACTTCGATATTATACCGGAGGAAGAGGAGGAGAAAGAGGAGGAAAAGGAAGAGGAGGACGATAAAAAGTACATAGGGAAAGAGGAAGAGAGGAGGAGAAAGCAGGAGAACAACGAGGAAAAGGAGAAGGACGAGGAATACAAAGGAATACAAAGGAAAGAACAGACAGCAACAGCCCTACTGGCCCTAACGAGGCTGTCTGTGTGCCTATTCTACCACTACCACTACAGATTCTAAGAGTTAGAGGCTGGAGGACACGAGGGGTCAAGGAAGAAAAACAAGAGAGCATAGGGAGAAGGAAAGGCTAAGATGTGATAGGAAAAGATGAAAGAAATGATACTATTAAGTACACTAATAAAAAAAAAAAAAGGGGGAGGAGGAGGAGGAGGAGGAGGAGGAGGAATAGGGGGAAAAGGAGGAGAAGAAGGCGGAGGATAAAAACAATAGCAGGAGAAGGGAAAGAACAACGAATATGAGAATAAAGAAGAGGAAGAGGAGATAAAAGTGAGAGGAAACGACTGGTGGAAGAGGGGAGATGGAAGGGAAATGAGGTGGAAGGTGAAATGGATGAAAATGGAGAAAGGAGATAAAGAAAATGAGATGAAGGAACGAAAAATAGAAGAATGTGACGAAATGGACTTGAGAGAGAGAGAGAGAGAGAGAGAGAGAGAGAGAGAGAGAGAGAGAGAGAGAGAGAGAGAGAGAGAGAGAATGTAGCTTGAAACAGTAGCTACCATCTCTCTTCTCCTTCCCTTCTCTCCTCCTCCTCCTCCTCCTCCTCCTGCTCCTTTCAGTGACAGTTGCCAACACTCATTCATTATCTAATTATTCACTGGCCGCTGCTCTCGCCTCCATTCTGATAAATGAGGAGGAGGAGGAGGAGGAGGAGGAGGAGGAGGAGGAGGATTATGTAATATAAAGCATAAGAGGAGAAGGATGAGAAGGAAGAGGAGAAACACGACTAAGAGAAACAGGAGGAACAGGAAGAACAGGAGGAACAGGAAGAATAGGAGGAGGAGGAGAAGGAAGAGGAGGAGGAAGAAGAGGACGAGGACGTAACATAAAGTATATGAGAAGGATGGGAGGGAAGAGGAGAAACACGACGAAGAGATGGAGAAGGAGGAGGAGGAGGAGGAGGAGGAGGAGGAGGAGGAGGAGGAGGAGGAGGAGGAGGAGGAGGAGGAAGAGGAGGACGTAACATAAAGCATATGAGAAGGATGGGAGGGAAGAGGAAAAACACGACGAAGAGATGGAGGAGGAGGAGGAAGAAGAGGAGGAGGAGGAAGAAGAGGAGGAGGAGGAGGAGGAGGAGGAGGAGGAGGAGGAGGAGGAGGAGGAGGAGGAGGAGGTACGTAGAATTATGAAACAGTATAACGTTGTACGCGAGACAAATAACGTATTCTTTACAATTATATTAATGATGCTGAGAAATTATGAAAATTATATTAATGCTTATGGTGCTGCTGCTATTGCCACTGCTGCTGCTGCTGCTACTACTACTACTACTACTACTACTACATTTCCACATAACTAAATATTACCATCTTTCTGTCTCGTCTCTCATCTCATCTCATCTCATCTCATCTCTCTCTCTCTCTCTCTCTCTCTCTCTCTCTCTCTCTCTCTCTCTCTCTCTCTCTAGTAATCCATCACAAACATTTAATTTCCACTACATCTCTCCCATTGCTCAGCCTCGCCCTTCACACCCACGCCTCATAACCACGCCAAACAGGGACATAACAACCGTCTAAATCATTCTCTCTTTTACTTTCACCTCCCATAGACTCTCTCTCTCTCTCTCTCTCTCTCTCTCTCTCTCTCTCTCTCTCTCTCTCTCTCTCTCTCTCTCTCTCTCTCTCTCTGTTGCATTTTGTCACTATACACAGATGTTCACTATCATTCTGTTTCACTCTTTCACCACTACTTTAAGTCCATCTTTCCTGCATCTTCTCTATTTTACTGTTTGTTTTCTTCTTTTTTTTGTTTTCGTCTTAGGGAAATATAAAATTCTTACGGTATTTACAATTGTGTCATATCGCAGTGAAAGGGTTAATTTTTTCACTGCAATGTTAAACAATTAACTCCTCCAGAAGTAATGCATTAAGTTTTTATAAGAATCTGCAAGAGAGAAGTGGAATAAAAAAGAACAGATTTTGCAATTTCTACCTAGTCTAAAGATTGAAGATGGCAGTAGAACAAGTAAAGATGTCTTAGAGTGATTAGTAATTAAGGGAAGATGTGCCAAATAGCAGTCAAAGCAGTTAAGAGGAGCATTAAAATATCTGAATTAAATTATTCTTTACTTCTTTGGGAGCAGCAATTAAGGATTTATTTTTCCTAAGAGTAGTTTATTAGCGTCATTAAAAGCCCACTGGAAAATAAATAAAAGCACAAAAGGAAAAGACCCAACAGGATAAAATAAAATGAGAAAAAACAAGAAGAAAATCTATAAGAAAAAAAAAACACTAAGTAACCTAACCTAACCTAACCTAATCTAAGTAACCTAAGTAACTTAACCTAACCTAACCTAACCAAACCTAAATTTAACCTAACCTAACCTAACCTAAATTTAACCTAACCTAAGCTAACCTAACCTAACCTAACCTAATCAAAACTTAACCTAACCTAACCTAATTTAACCTAACCTAATCAAAACTTAACCTAACCTAACCTAATTTAACCTAACCTAATCAAAACTTAACCTAACCTAACCTAATCCAAACTTAACCTAACCTAATCAAAACTTAACCTAATCAAAACTTAACCTAACCTAACCTAACCTACCCTAAGGCCACTGAAGAAAATCACTAGGTAAAAATCAACTAAAAAATAAAAGACCACTAAGAGAGAGAACCCACTATAAAAATGCCCAGTGACACATTAATAACCTGTTAATCGCCTGATGCGCATCAACCGTACGTCGTAAAAAAACACAGGCACACCATCACTGAACAATATTTACTCCCTCCTCTGCTTACTGGCACACGTGTCTTTATATCCCTGTAAAGTGTTTTATCGCTCCCCTAAGACGCTCGCCCTTGCCATAAAGCTGCTCCTCACACGCGGTGCCTCCATCAGTCCTGCCGTGTGGCCCCTCGCACTGAAACATCCCCCGTTTATCTCCTCTCCTCTCAACACCCTCCAGTAGTCACGGCTGTGTTCAAGTGAAGTGAAGTGGTTTAAAAATTTCTTCCGTGGCGCCGCGACAATTAAAACCATATGGCGCCAGACCAAAAAATACCAGTAATGTTAAAATATAATGTAAAAGTAACAGAAGATATAGTTTAAATTTAAAAGAATAAAAAAAAATAAATAAATAAAAAGTAAAAATCAATCGGGTTGGGGTTTTCAACGGTTAATATACACATTGCTGTTTTCAAGGAGTGAAACTACCATTGCTGTTCTCAAGGGTTAAAACAATATTACTGCTGTTCTCAAGAGGTAAAACAATACTGCTGTTCTCAAGGAGTAAAACAATATTGCTGTTCTCAAGGGTTAAAAACAATATTGCTGTTCTCAAGGGGTAAAACAATATTGCTGTTCTCAAGGGTTAAAACAATATTACTGTTCTCAAGGGTTAAGACAATATTGCTGTTCTCAAGGGTTAAGACAATATTGCTGTGCTCAAGGGTTAAGACAATATTGCTGTTCTCAAGGGTTAAGACAATATTGCTGTTCTCAAGGGTTAAGACAATATTGCTGTTCTCAAGGGTTAAGACAATATTGCTGTTCTCAAGGGTTAAGACAATATTGCTGTTCTCAAGGGTTAAGACAATATTGCTGTTCTCAAGGGTTAAGACAATATTGCTGTTCTCAAGGGTTAAAACAATATTGCTGTTCTCAAGGGTTAAAACGATATTGCTGTTCTCAAGGGTTAAAACAATATTGCTGTTCTCAAGGGTTAAAACGATATTGCTGTTCTCAAGGGTTAAAACAATATTGCTGTTCTCAAGGGTTAAAACAATATTGCTGTTCTCAAGGGTTAAGATAATATTGCTGTTCCCAAGGGTTAAGATAATATTGCTGTTCTCAAGGGTTAAAACAATATTGCTGTTCCCAAGGGTTAAGATAATATTGCTGTTCTCAAGGGTTAAAACAATATTGCTGTTCTCAAGAGTTAACATAATAGTCACTGCAGTGTTCAGGGGATAATATAATATTCCTCTTTTCAAGTGTTATCATAGTCTTTACTGTTTTCAAAAGTTAACACAGCCAATGCTCTCTTCAAGGGATAATAACGTAAATAGCATCATGAGGCAATAATGGAGCTGCTGTTAATTCTTCCTCTATCTTCGAAGTTTGTATCAGCCATTTACAAGATATCAGTAATTTTCATGTAATTTGCTTTAAACTGTAATTTCCTCAAGTTTTTCCTTGTTCTATTCGCTTCAATGTCTCTTTACAATTTATTACTTCTGACACTTTCTCAGCTCTAGACGATCACCACTTCTTAATTAGGATAAATAAATGTGATTATCATTTTAAATTCCTTCATTACAATAAAATATCATTAATTTAATAAGAATACATGAACACAAGAAAATAAGGAAAACTGCAAGAATCCATCAGGCTTACACGCGGCAGTCCCTGTGTAAACCATAACAACCTATTTCCATCTGTCACCCTCAATCCATAAACCAGACTAGCATCCTTTTTTTTTATATAGCTCTCTAGTGATATAACCAAACTGGTGTCGTGTTACTGAAGTGATTAAACTCTACAGCATTCTCTCTCTCTCTCTCTCTCTCTCTCTCTCTCTCTCTCTCTCTCTCTCTCTCTCTCTCTCTCTCTCTCTCTCTCTCTTACATCGACACCCATTACTGCCCCCTCTTCTCCTTATCTTTGTCAGTGTTCGGTCTTGTAACGTGTTAACTCAATCCCCTTTTCACAGCATGCTTGTCCTCTAATACCTCCCTCCATTAATTAAAGCTTAAACTCATCTCCGGCACTTCCTCCCTCTCTCTCCCTCCATACATTATTCACTTCAGTCCTGAGCACCTTCTTGTTTACTTTCTATTTATTTATTCATTCATTTACTTTTTTATCAGACACATTTCTAGCCCCTCTCATCACCTCTTGTCTTTGATGCATCTCTCTCTCTCTCTCTCTCTCTCTCTCTCTCTCTCTCTCTCTCTCTCTCTCTCTCTCTCTCTCTCTCTCTCTCTCTCAATATTCATCGCACAACCTCGCCTTCCGCCCTACAAAGATGTTTTTCCATCGGGGTCACACAGGTGAGTCCCATATCCGCAAATGTTCCGGCGTTCTGCTTTTAACACCCTCTAGGGAAAGACAGTGCTGGGTTTTCTGGGGTGCTTTCTTGATTTTAGTAATAATTTAGCATGGATTCTGCACCATTACTAGCAAACAGCACCCACGACAACCTGACTAATCATCTCTGTGGTGTTTGAGAATAATCCTAATGCGAGAACAAAGTTTTTAAGAATTGAGGCATGTCACGCCAGTCGTCCAGTCACAGCACGCTTTTTTCTCCACTACGCTACACACATCTCCTTTGCATAGTTACAGTTGCCGTCATTCCTTTCATATCGTTTTTCGCTAACCGTCATTCACTTTTTCACTTCTCTGATGCTCTTCCCGCGACCTGAGCCCCTTTGAAAGACGAGTATCAAGACGCCTTAAAATTTTAATAGGAAAAACTGTTCTGATTAATTTCCTGGAGTTTCTTTATTTCAGAGTGGCATCATGGGTGTTCTTTTCCTTGTTATTATTTTCTAAACTAATTTTATGCTTTTTGTCAGATTCCTTAACACGTAATAGAAATGAAATGTATACCAACTTTCACTGCGGCATGCACTAATTCACACCACTAAAAAGTTGTGTATGGCAACTTTACAAGCATGGGCAAGAAAGAATTGGATAAAAAAAAAGTAGATTTCACAATTTCTAGCCAGTGCAGTGTTTGGAGGTGGGTGTAAAAAAAAAAAAAAAAAGATCTCAGAGTAGTTAGCAATTAAGTAAATCAGCATCACATAGCGGTGGAAGGGTTATGAGAAAAAGGAAGAGGGAGTATTAACAGTTTCCCTTCCTCTCATAGTAATAATTCTAATTGTACACTCGCGCTCTGTTATAACAACGAAGCAATGACAATAATGATATGAAATGCGATACTAAACCCTTGTTATTTACGACCACCACTACCACCACCACCACTACCACCACACCTGTCTCATTAACACCTGGCCAAAGCGCAGAGCAGCCCTGGTCATTATCTCTAATTGCGTCACCATTAATACCTGTCCGGGCCCCAGCGAGGTGTGATTTACCTGGGCCGGCGTGACACTCCTGGCTTAAGGGTGACGGGACTGGACACTAAAACACTGCCGCACAGCTCTTGGGAATTCACGACCTTAATGAGCAGTGCTGGATCCCTCTCTTGCTTACACCTTATTACAACTGTCAGGGTGTGTGTGTGTGTGTGTGTGTGTGTGTGTGTGTGTGTGTGTGTGTGTGTGTGTGTGTGTGTGTATTAGTTAGTGTTCTGCTTATATGTTTATTTGTCTAGTGGATTTGTTGTTGTTGTTGTTTGTACGTGTTTTTTTTTTATGTCAATCTGTTTTTGTTTATTCTCTTCATCTTTCTAGCTGTTAGTTCGTCACCAATTTTTTCACTCGCTTATTTATCCGTCTGTCTATCTGTCCGTTTGTCAATCTATCTGTCTGTCTACCTATCTTCCTGTTTATCTACTTACATATTTATCTGAATATCTATGTATATTCCTGTTTATCTGTGTTCGCATCTACCGTTTCTATATTCAGGTATTAATTTCTCTCTCTCTCTCTCTCTCTCTCTCTCTCTCTCTCTCTCTCTCTCTCTCTCTCTCTCTCTCTACTCTATACTCTACTCTATTCTACTCTACTCTACTCTACTCTACACTCCCTATCTGTCAATCACCCATCCATTATTCACACCTGCGCGCACACCTGTAATGAAATAAAACACACAAATCTAGGCACCCACTGAATTATTTACCCTCAACACATCCCTTCCCTTCCCTTCCCTTCCCTCTGCTTACCAAGACAACGCAGCGCTACCAAGACCAACATTACTGATTTACTTCACGCCCTTTGAGTTGAACATTAGCCTCTCCCTCCCTCTCTCTTTCCCTTAACAGTAAATGTAAACAAGTAAATATTAATAAAGTACTTAGACATCACATTAAGTAAAGGAAAACCTGAAAATAAAGTAAGGATTATTTGATGAAGTAAAGAGGAGGACCAGCAAGATGTAAAGAAGGAGGAGGAGAAGGAGGAGGAGGGAAAGAGGAAGAGGAAATAGAAACCTTGTATTCTGGTAAACAAGTAAATTATCATAAGATCGATACGACGCCAGAAAGAACATACTGAAGACGACCTTAGCAACAGAGAGAGAGAGAGAGAGAGAGAGAGAGAGAGAGAGAGAGAGAGAGAGAGAGAGAGAGAGAGAGAGAGAGAGAGAGAGAGAGAGAGAGAGAGAGAGAGAGAGAGAGAGAGAGAGAGAGAGAGAAACATGATTACAGGAAAGCTCTTTGTATAATGCAAAGAGACCATTTACTTCCCATTCCTCCTCCTCCTCCTCCTCCTCCTCCTCCTCCTCCTCCTCCTCCTCCTCCTCCTCCTCATCTCCACGTCCCCAACACCTGGCGCCTCCCACGAGGGCGGGCCAGGCAGGTGTGTGGGTCCCAGGCGCCACAGGTGAAAGAGGCAAGTAAAATGTTTGGCTCCTCAAATTCAAGACGCTCAGATCTGCCCAGAGACAAGAAAGCACAAGGCAATACCTGCTGATTCACGACCACTGATAAATGTGTGTGTGAGAGAGAGAGAGAGAGAGAGAGAGAGAGAGAGAGAGAGAGAGAGAGAGAGAGAGAGAGAGAGAGAGAGAGAGAGAGAGAGAGAGAGAGAGAGAGAGAGAGAGAGAGAGAGAGAGAGAGAGAGAGAGAGAGAGAGAGAGAGAGAGAGAGAGAGAGACTTAGGTGGAGATAAGCGAAGGTGAATAAATGAATGGGTGAAATGAAACTGAAATGCTGCTGAATTTATAAGATAATACGGTGCTGGATTTTGCCAACACGATTAAATACAAGAGACGAAGAAAGGATTGAGAGCGAGGATAAAAGGAGACTTATTGCAGGGGGAGATAAAATAAAGGAGTAGACAAAAAAAAAATGTATATATAACGGGTAAGTGAACTGATACGAATAAATTAATAAATCAAAGAATGAGAAAATAAAAGGAGAAAAGGTAGGATTAAAGTTGTTTAGTGGAAAGGGTTGAAGGGATGACTGATATATAATTGAAATGTAACTATGTAACTGAGAGAACAAAGTGATAAAAGGAAGATAAGATAAAGTGAAGATTTACGAACACATAAACGAAAGAGAAGAAGGAAAAGGTAGAGAACGAAAAAGGTTAAATTTAAGGTTATCGCCTGGAGGATTTAGGTGAGGAAGATAAACAAGGAAATAAACAAAGAAATAAACCTGACATAGATGAACCAGTGCGAAATAAAATAATAAATATGTAAGTTATCATCATCATCATCATCATCATCATCATCATCATTATCATCATCATTAGTAGTAATAATATAAACTGTGCTATAATCTGAATAAATTTGTATCTTTAACCATCTATCTATTTTTTGTAGCCAATCAATCAGTCAATAAATGATTCAGTCCTTCCACCTATCATTCATTGTATCTATTAATCCATCTATCTTTCTATCTACCTATCTATCTATCTATCTACCCACCCACCTATTTAACCATCCATCCAGCCATCTATCTATCTACCTATCTTAACATTTTCGCCATGTACATAAACAGCGTAAAACAACAACAATCATTCCTACCAAACCACCCAATATGCAAACCGTAAAACACCACAGGTAAAAAATCAAGGATAGTTCCCCTGCACGACGCCACAAACCCCACTTAGCCTCCGTACCCTGTGTCCTTTTCATCATAACTAATGCAACCCACTTAAGACCTTCCAAACCTCCAACACCTACAATATTAATCCCTCGCTCTTCACCACGCCCCACTCCTAGTTTTCCACGCTACTCTCGCCTCAACGCGCACCACTGCAACACAACTGCAACACACGCTTCCGGTTCGTGCAGCTTCCAACTCTGCCAAACTGAACCCTGAGGATCGTGGGGCGTAGCATTTGTTTGTGTTTTGACGTCCCCAGGCAGACAAACAGGTGTAGGAGGAGGAGGAGGAGGAGGAGGAGGAGGAGGAGGAGGAGGAGGAGGAGGAGGAGGAGGAGGAGGAGGAGGAGGAGGAGGAGGAGGAGGAGGAGGAGGAGGAGGAGGAAGAGGAAGAGGAAGAGGAAGAGGAAGAGGAGGGGGAGGAGGAGGAGGAGGTAGAAAGGAAGGTAGGTAAAGTACGATGGTGCGAGGATAAACTAAAAGTGTATTGAGAGAGAGAGAGAGAGAGAGAGAGAGAGAGAGAGAGAGAGAGAGAGAGAGAGAGAGAGAGAGAGAGAGAGAGAGAGAGAGAGAGAGAGAGAGAGAGAGAGAGAGAGAGAGAGAGAGAGAGAGAGAGAGAGAGAGAGAGAGAGAGAGAGAGAGAGAGAGATAATGGATGGCAGTGTTTAGATTAGAAAGCCGATACATACACCAGCATTACATTACTGCACGTGGCAGGGGACGGGACCTGACGGGGGCGCTGCAGGAAGGTGGAGAGCGAGGGACAGGTGTGGCACAGGTGAGAGAGAGAGAGAGAGAGAGAGAGAGAGAGAGAGAGAGAGAGAGAGAGAGAGAGAGAGAGAGAGAGAGAGAGAGAGAGAGAGAGAGAGAGAGAGAGAATAATGGATGGCAGTGTTTAGATTAGAAAGCCGATACATACACCAGCATTACATTACTGCACGTGGCAGGGGACGGGACCTGACGGGGGCGCTGCAGGAAGGTGGAGAGCGAGGGACAGGTGTGGCACAGGTGAGAGAGAGAGAGAGAGAGAGAGAGAGAGAGAGAGAGAGAGAGAGAGAGAGAGAGAGAGAGAGAGAGAGAGAGAGAGAGAGAGAGAGAGAGTCAATCAGATAAGAGTTACCATACAGGTGGTGTGTGACAAGTGTGCTCTAACAGCCCCGATAGTTTGTGTACCCCCTCTCAAAGGAACACAAACGAACACAATGAAAGAACAAGCGGAAGACCTCAGCCTAGTGATCAACGTTTGGACATGATAATCTTGGGGACCTGAGTTCGAGTCCTGCGGGAAACTGGTAATTATTTTTCAAGCCATCGCCGAGTGACACATCAATACCCACATGCTGACCAACAAACAGCTGATAGCCTTGACTGCCCTGCTATTTCATATTTCACAATGTTTATTACTTAATTTCTTTGTATCCCCTCCTTCTGTGATTCTTGTAACCCACGTTTATGCATCTTTCTCTCAATGAGCTGCTAAACTGTCAAACTGCTTCCTACCAACTGTGCTTTCAATGTGTGGGAAGGCGACATGAACCTTTAATAGTAGTAGTAGCAGTAGTAGTAGTAGCTTATTGACCACAACTTTACAATATAGTCATTACAGAAGATATCAATATGAGAATCCACAACACCAATTACACAGACCAAATAACTAACCATCTACACTAAACCTCCACAAACAACAGAGCCCAATCATCTAATCCTCCACAAACAAAGATACGTACAGAAGAATTACCCACCAGCGCTACAGACCAGGAACACCAAACAGAGCAGCATCATCTAAATTACGTGGGATTGTAGAGGCGATGGCTAGGCGGATTAAGAGTACTGGTATAATGCAAGCAGATTCAACACCTCTCTGTGATATGAGGCTGCTTCCACGATCAAGGAGGAGGTGCTCAGGAGGTGCTGTGTTCCTGTTTACTGAGTGGTATTAGTGAGGCTTCGTGTTACCTGTTCTGGTCTTCTGTGTCTTTTGCTTGTCTGTCTGTCTGTCTGTCTGTCTCTCCCTCTCTCTCTCTCTCTGTTTGATTAGGTATTTCTTTGATCCTTTCATGTTTGTTTTTATAGATTTTGATAGGACTTTTAATGCATGTTTTTTTTTTCTTCCTTTTCTCGCCTGCTCCTCTCTCTGAATCCGTGTTAATCTGAAGGACCATAATTGCTTGGCAGTAATTAATATCCTACTTAATCATATTTTTGCTTATGATGATTTGAAAATGACGTGAATAGAAGTAAAATTTATTGTCAATTAACATATTAACATTTTTCTTACTGAATGTGTGAGCAAGAGAGAGAGAGAGAGAGAGAGAGAGAGAGAGAGAGAGAGAGAGAGAGAGAGAGAGAGAGAGAGAGAGAGAGAGAGAGAGAGAGAGAGAGAGAGAGAGAGAGAGAGAGAGAAAGTCTGGCAAAATACGACACAGCTTCCATGACAGGTGTTACTAGTGGTGACATAAAGTACAGGTGTTCTACTCGTATATAACCTGGCCTGGGGAGGGAGGGATGGAGGGAGGCAGGGAGAAGAGAGGAGGGAGGGAGGGACAAGAGGAGAGGAGCAGAGAGAGGGAGAGGAGGGGAGCAGTCAACACAACACTGGCACCCTCACACACACATACATACACACACACACACACACACACACACACACACGATACAGGAGCGGTGCAAGTAAAGAAACAAAATTTCGCTGTTTTCCGCTCTATTTATGGAGGAGTACGAGAATTCTTCCTTAATGTACGATCACCTTCTTACCCTCAGTAGTTTCAGGAGGGTACGCCAAGATATTACTCACATTTTAAGTACGAGTTTAAGATGCAGGAAAATGAAGGGATTTCTATAAGTTAAGAGTTAATTCACAGGTTTCTTTTCCCGTCTTTTAGATAATATTGTGATTTGTGTGATACGGTAAGAACACGCAAAGAATAATAACAATGATAAAACTACAGTTAAAGCAACAAAATAAGCTCTTCTGACTTGCATAAGAGCGGATTTTTTCCCTCCTCCTCCTCCTCCTCCTCCTCCTTCTCCAGTCTCTTTACAAGTAGTTAAAATTAGTTTCCAAAAAAGGATCTAGAAGTTTGTTGCTATTTGGTTATCTTACGCAGTCCTCTTCCCCCTCCTCCTCCTTCTCCCTCTCCACATAAGTCCCCCTCCTCCTATTCCTGTCTTGTCTCTTTACCAAGCAGTTTGAGTTTTCAAAAGAATCTTACAGTCTATTAATGTTTGGTTATAGTATGTAGTCACAGGTGTTCTTCTTCCTCCTGCTCCTCCTCTTTCTTCTCCTCTTGCTCCTTTTCCCTATTTTTTCCTTTGTATTCCTTTGTATTCTTCTTGTCTGTTTACGAAATGGTTGGCGTTAATTTCCAAAAATGATACAGTCTGTTGCTGTTTAGTTACCATGTGTAATCTTCCTATATGTAATCTTTCTCTCCCGAACTTCTCTTCTTCCTCCTCCTCCTGTCTCTAACAAGTAGTGTAAATTAGTTTCCCCCCAAAAAAATAAAAGGATCAAGAAGTCTGTTGTGTGTTTGGTTATTCTATATAATCTTCTTCCTCCTCCTCCTCCTCCTCCTCCTCCTCCTCCTCCTCTTCCTCCACTTCTTCCTCCTCATCCAGTCTCTTTACCTGGTAGTTATAATTAGTTTCCAAAAAGGATGTAGACATCTACTGCTGCTGAGTTATCCTTTACAGTTCTTCTCCTTCTCCTCCTCCTCCTCTTCCTCCTCCTGTCTCTATATTAAGAAGTTGAGATTAGTTTCTAAAAATAATCTTAAAGTCTGTTGCTGTTTGTTTATCCTATGCAATCCTCCTCGTCCTCCTCCTCCTCCTCCTCCTCTTCTTCTCTGTTGCTGTTTGATAATCATATGAAATCTGTGTCTTGCTCCTCCTTCTCTTCTTCCTACCACTCCTCCTCCTCCTCCTCCTCCTCCTCCTCCTCCTCCTCCTCCTCCTCCTCCTCCTCCTTCTCCTCCTCCTAATCAAGTTATCCTAATCAAGGCAGCACAGGTGAGCAAGGCGTACATCAGGTAAGGAAGCAGGTGAGGGCGGGATCCAGGTACAGTGTGCAGGTAAGGGACACGCCCTCGCCCCTCACCTGGTAATTAGTGTCCGGTACTCACGCTCAGGTAACACAAGGTGGGCAAGGCGGCTGCTACGTACCTGTGGGCGAGGAATAATTAATTAGTGAGGGTTAGGTTACGGTAATGAGGCTTCTTGTGCGTGGGATGTAAAGGTGGTGGTGGTGGTGGTGGTGGTGGTGAATAAACAATAATACATATATCAATAATAAGAAAAATAATAATGTAAAGAAAACGGTGACGACGACGGAGAAGAAGTGAATGAGGAGGAGGAGGAGGAGGAGGAGGAGGAGGAGGAGGAGGAGGAGGAGGAGGAGGAGGAGGAGGAGAGGAGGAGGATGAAAGAACACGACTACACAAAATAACAATAATTCGTACCCTACCAATCCATACCCCCCTACACACACACACACACACACACACACACACACAGAAACAAGGAAGAGTAGTGTGGTTAGGGGGGTGCTATAGCGTGTATTAAGGGGAGACTAGAGCTACAGGTGTTGTAAGGAGGAGGAGGAGGAGGAGGAGGAGGAGGAGGAGGAGGAGGAGGAGGAGGAGGAGGAGGAGGAGGAGGAAGAGGAGGAGGAGGGTACACACAATAGGTTCTTCACATGTGTCTACCTCACGCTATCCTTAAAAAAAAAAAAAAAAAAAATTGCATGTAGGTCCAATTACATAAAAAAACGTGGAAGGCGGAGTGTGTGGTAGTGCGCGCGCAAACAAACAAACACACACACACACACACACACACACACACACACACACACACACACACAGAGGAGTCAGTTGTCAGCAATGTTCACACGGAAAATTATTCACACACACACACACATACACACACACACAGTTCTTGTCCTCCCTTCAGTAACACCACTATATTAGAGAGAGAGAGAGAGAGAGAGAGAGAGAGAGAGAGAGAGAGAGAGAGAGAGAGAGAGAGAGAGAGAGAGAGAGAGAGAGAGAGAGAGAGAGAGAGAGAGAGAGAGAGAGAGAGAAATATGAAAAAGACTTGTTACTTCTCCTTTGTTTTTAAAGAGAAAGCATTACCATTTTTCCCAGCGACACTGTCTCTCCTCAACACACTTTGCTCACTAGAAGAAAGCCTGTTTACCTTCTCCTCCACCACTTCTTCCTCCTCCTCCTCCTCCTCCTCCTCCTCCTCCTCCTCCTCCTCCTCCTCCTCCTCCTCCTCCTCCATTTCTTCACGTTCCGGTACCTCACCACATTTTTCTTCACTAAAAGAAACCTTCCATGTCTCTTCTTTCATCTCCTACTCCTCCTCCTCCTCTCCTTCTCCTCCTTCTCCTTTTTATTCCTCTCCTCCTTATCCTTCTCCTTCCTCTCCCTTCTTCCTTTCCCTCCTCCTCCTCCTCTAATCTATTTTCAAAGGCTCTCCCACTTTCCTTACCCTTTTCATGCCCACGCCTTTCATTCTCAAAGATCATTACGTTTACTCTGTATTTTTCCATCCACAAACATCAATCACGTTGCTATTCTTTCATTTTGTGATCAGCCTGTCAATCTTTTTTTCTTTTTAATTTCGCAAGTATCTTTCGCGATTTTTCATAGGTATATTGTGTTTGCAGCAATTTTGTTTCTTTTTGTCCTTAGTATTTTCTAAAACGTCAATAGTTTATCTTTAATTCTCTTTTTTCATATTTTTTCTTAAATTTTTGAAGTGTTTTTTCATGTATTTTCACTGACATACTATATATACGGCATTTTTATGGCTTTTGTATATCCTAAAACGCCAATCCATCACTAATTCTCTATACACGCCAATCAATTCAGATTTTCATTAGTAATCACTAATCTCAAACAGAATATGTCAAGACTATATTTTTTCTATTTAATTCACATGCACTATCACTTCAAGCATTTATTACCTCATTTATCTTTTTTTTTTTTGCCATTAATTTTTCTCAATCATTAATTTCAAACAGAATATATCAAAACCCGATTTATTTTTTTTTATTTAAGTCCCATGCACTCAAACTCAAGGTCACTAAGCATTCATTCCCTCCTTTCTTTCTTTTTTTTTCCTATTAATTTTTTTCTCCTTTGTCGTCACAAGAGGGAAGTAGTGGCCCATTGAGGCTCACGTTTTCTTTGTGGCGAGGCGCGGGTTAATAACACCGTCTTGAGGGGGGGACGCAAAAAGAAGGAATGCGGGTGCCTGCTGTCTCTAGGTACAAGGGTTTCAAGGGCGTGAAGTGTTGCAAATTGTGTGTGTGGGGGGGCTTACTTTGTACAGTGTTTTATTTTGTGTTTTGTTGCTGAAAAGGTTGCGGTTGTTAGTGGTGGTGGTGGTTGTTTGTAGTAGTAGTAGCAGTAGTAGTAGTAGTAGTAGTAGTAGTAGTAGTAGTAGTAGTGGTGGTGGTGGTGGTGGTGGTAGTAGTAAGAACATAAGAACATAAGAAATAAGGGAAGCTGCAAGAAGCGACCAGGCTTACACGTGGCAGTCCCTGTATGAAACACTCCTACCTATTTCCATCTGTTATCCCCATCCATAAACTTGTCTAATCTTCTCTTAAAGCTCTCTAGTGTCCTGGCACTAACTACATGATTACTGAGTCCGTTCCACTCATCTACCACTCTATTTGAGAACCAATTTTTTCCTATCTCCTTCCTAAACCTAAATTTTTCAAGCTTGAACCCGTTATTTCTTGTTCTACCTTGGTTGCTGATCCTAAGAATTTTGCTTACATCTCCCTTGTTATAACCCCTATACCACTTAAAGACTTCTATCAGGTCCCCTCTTAACCTACGTCTCTCTAGAGAATGTAAATTTAACCGCTTCAACCTCGCTTCGTAAGGAATACTCCTCATCCCCTGGATCCTTTTAGTCATTCTCCTCTGTACTGATTCTAATAGACCTATATCTTTCCTGTAATGTGGGGACCAGAACTGCACAGCGTAGTCTAGATGAGGTCTGACCAGCGCCAAGTATAACTTTAATATTACTTCCGGCCTTCTACTTTTAACACTCCTAAAAATGAATCCTAGTACCCTATTTGCCTTGTTTCTGGCTTCTATGCATTGTCTCCCTAGACGGAGTTCAGAGCTAACTATAACTCCTAAATCTTTCTCGTACCCTGTACCTACCAGAGTTTGGGTGTTTAATGTGTACCTATTGTGTGGGTTTCCTCTACCTACGCTAAGCACTTTGCATTTATTGATATTAAATTGCATTTGCCATCTATCCGTCCATTCATTCATTCTATCTAAGTCTGTCTGCAAGGCGATGGCATCCGCTTCTGACCTAATTAATCTACCTATCTTTGTGTCATCCGCAAATTTACTAACATCGCTACTAATTCCACTATCCAAGTCATTGATATATATTAGAAATAATAATGGCCCTAATACTGATCCCTGTGGCACCCCACTAATGACATGACCCCACTCGGATTTCGAGCCGTTTATTAGCACTCTCTGTCGCCTGTTACCAAGCCATGACCCTATCCAACCTAACACCTTCCCATCTATCCCGTGCGCCCTAACCTTTCTCAGGAGCCTTTGATGGGGCACCTTGTCGAATGCTTTACTAAAGTCCAGATATAAGATATCATAACTATCACCATTATCTACTGCCTCGTACACCTTACTGTAAAAACTTAACAAGTTTGTCAGGCAAGACTTCCCCTTCGTGAAGCCATGATGTGACTGATTTATCAAGTTATGTTTGTCTAAATGTTCCCTAATGTTCCTGGCTATTATTGACTCTAACATTTTACCTACAACTGAAGTTAAGCTGACAGATCTATAATTAGACGCTAAAGTTTTATCCCCTTTCTTAAAGATGGGTACTACATTAGCCTGCCTCCACATTACTGGTACCTCACCCGACTCCAGTGATTTCCTAAAGACAGAAACTAACGGCTCACTAATAATCTTTTTACATTCCTTCAGTACTCTGGGATATATTTCATCAGGTCCTGGTGACTTGAACTTTTTAGCCTATCTATCTCCTGCTCCACTATCTCCCTAGTTATGGAAATATCCGTCAGCTTCTCATACTCATCTGCTCTAAACACCTGTTCACTATCTGGCATATCCTGCATGTTTTCCTGAGTGAAGACAGTTAAAAAATAATCATTCAGAAGTTTACTAATCTCCTCCCCAGAACTAACCAGCTCCCCATCTGCTGCCTTTAATGGACCTACAGTATCCTTATTTTTCGTCCTGTATACCTGATAAAATCCCTTGGGGTCCGTCTTCGCCTGGCTGGCTACCTTTAATTCATAATTGTCCTTAGCTTTCCTCGTTAACTTCCTGACTGTTCTAACTAATTAATTATACTGTGTCCTTAAAACTTCCTCACCTGCCTTTAATCTCTTATATACACTTCTCTTACGCCCTATATAATGCTTTAACCTAGCAGTCATCCATTTAGGGTCATTTTTTTGTGATCTTATTGTTTTATATGGGATATTTGCTAATTGACCTGTATGAACTTTATCTACGAAATATTTATACAATTCATCTACTATACTAGTAAAGGCATTATTATTATTATTATTATTATTTGTTGTTATTGGTGTTACATTATCGGGAGAGTCAACACAAATATTAGCACAACAGTAAGATAATTATCCACTTCCACTCAAATTACAAGTACAAACACACAAACACACGAAATACATAAAAAAAAAAAAAATAAATAAAAAAAAATACATAAAACTCTCCCTCTTAAATAAAACAAATACCAAGATAACAAAAACGCCCCCAAAAATGACACAAAAATCATATCTACATAAACATAAACAATTTCTGAAAAAAAAAAAATGTTGACAAAATCCGATTAAAAAAAAGAGAGATGAAGGAAGCAAGGAATGAGGGAAGCAAGGAAGGAATGAGGGAAGCAAGGAAGGAATGAGGGAAGCAAGGAAGGAATGAAGGAAGGAAGGAATAAGAGAAGGAAGGTAAGTAGGCAATATTTACACGGTGGATTTATGCAGTGGAGGCGAGACAAGGAATGGAATCTAGGCACCCACTTCCCTCGCCTTCCACGAACGAGTCTTGCATGCTTTAGTGGAGGAGGAGGAGGAGGAGGAGGAAGAGGAGGAGGAGGAGGAGGAGAAACAGGAGAAGGCATTTTCCTTACTCCTTTTTTATGGGTGTTAGTCTCTCTCTCTCTCTCTCTCTCTCTCTCTCTCTCTCTCTCTCTCTCTCTCTCTCTCTCTCTCTCTCTCTCTCTCTCTCTCTCTGCAACAACAAAGCAAATCCTTGTGAGCTGCACCAGATTAAGTTGCTTTGATTTGTGTCCAAGGGCACCCTCAATGAGAGAGAGAGAGAGAGAGAGAGAGAGAGAGAGAGAGAGAGAGAGAGAGAGAGAGAGAGAGAGAGAGAGAGAGAGAGAGAGAGAGAGAGAGAGAGAGAGAGAGAGAGAGAGAGAGAGAGAGAATGACATGTAATATAAAAGGGAAAGAATAAGAAAGACAAAGAAAAGATGGAATATGAGAATCTGAGAGAGAGAGAGAGAGAGAGAGAGAGAGAGAGAGAGAGAGAGAGAGAGAGAGAGAGAGAGAGAGAGAGAGAGAGAGAGAGAGAGAGAGAGAGAGAGAGAGAGAGAGAGAGAGAGAGAGAGAACAAGACAAACAAGAAGAAACAACAACAACAAAAAAAACAAGAAAATAAACCAAAACAACAAAGACACTTATTCATTCAACGACCCTTAAGATGACACGAAGTAAACGAAGTAATGACTCACTGAACAAACACACCAACGAAATACTCAGATAAACAAGATGAGATAGGGCTGAATAATACTCACTCATACACAAATACACAACACAGCGAGGGTTTTCCACTTGAACGAAATATTAAAGGAGGATTAATCATTGCCGGGAGAGAGAGAGAGAGAGAGAGAGAGAGAGAGAGAGAGAGAGAGAGAGAGAGAGAGAGAGAGAGAGAGAGAGAGAGAGAGAGAGAGAGACCCAAGGCAATGTTATTCCCGTCTGTCATCACTAAGGTAACACTCAGGATATTGATAGTTCCTCGTCTTATTTAAATACAATATCCTGCTTATAACAACTACCTTCTACTACTACTACTACTACTACTACTACTACATCACAACCACCACTACTACTGGTACAATAACAATAATAATAATGACAAATGCTACTACTACTACAACTACTTTGTGCTACTACTACTACTACTACTACTACTACTAGTAGTAGTACTACTCCTACTACTTTTACTACCACCATCATTATCACCACCGCTACCGCCATCACCGCTACTACCATCACCACTACTACTACTACCACCACCATCACCACCACTACTACAACTACTACTACTGCTATTACCACTACTGTCATCCACACTCAGCAACACCCACTCCACCAAGCACTCTCCAGCTCTCCCTCTCCACCACTTCTTGTTATGTATCCCCGTGACTCTCGCCTCTTCTCTACGCACTCAGGTCACGCCCTCAGCCCCCTCATTATATCAGTGTCCTTGTCGCTCTCCCTCTCTCCATGCATACTCCTGCCACTCCCTGTTAGGTCCTGCCATGTCTCGTCCCGCTTCGCCCCGCCTCTCCCCGTCTCTTCTCTAGTCTCTCCCAGTCTCTCTCTCTCTCTGTCGCTCTCCGCTCCGCCCCGTCCCGCCCCGCCTCAGTTCAGTTAAAGTTAGTACAGTTGGAATGTTTTGGCTTCGTAAGTACTGCTCCGTTTTCTTCGTGTGTCCTTTCTTTTGGGTCCTTTTGTTTTGGGGTCTTTTCTTGTTTTTATTTTATTGTGATTTTCATTTTTTTGTGTTCTATTGTTATCGTGCTACATGTCTTGCTCTCAGTTATTCGTTTCTTTTGTTCGGAAATATTTTTAAGGTTATTTTTTCTGTTCTCGTGAAATGAAAATTCTTAAATGATTTTATTTTTCCTGTATTTGTTTTTTTTCGCACGTAAGACTTTCGCAACTTAATAAATGGAATTATTGTTTCACTATAGTCTGGTAACTAGGCAACTGATTAACTAACTAACGAACTAACTAGCTGACTAACTAACGATCAACTAATAAATTAAAAAGTAGTTAACTAATCAATTACCTAACTCCAACCAACCAACCAAACAACAGAACGACCGAACGACCGACCAACTAACAAACCAACCAGGCTTATTTCCTCCAGATCTTAAGTATTCTGCTTCACACTCCACTCCTGCTTCACTTCATCTCCCCCCTCCCCCAACACTCCTTAATCCCACCCGGCTCAGTTCCCTCACCTCCGCCCCGCCCACCTTCATTACCCGCCCAACCACGCCTCATTCGGGTCTTTCTCCGCGCCCTGCTGATTCCCTTCTCCCAAGACTTTCCATTACTCTCCTCCGCCTTACAAAATCCTCCCCACTCCACTCCCCAACCCACTCCCCCACTCCACTTCCCCTTACAAGACCCGCCTCTCTTTCCTTATATCTCAGTTTCCGCCTCTCCCTTCCCACAGATTTAAAAAGATAAGAAGGAATTGGTTCTCAAACAGAGTGGTAGATGAATGGAATAGATTCAGTAATCGGGTTGTTGGTGCTGAGTCGAAGCTTTAAAAGATTACACAATTTTATGGATGAAGATGTTAGTAGAAATAGATATGTTTCGTTGTGTGAATGCTACGTGTAAACCTGATGGCTTCTTGCAGCTTCCTTTCCTTTCTCCCGTTATTTTCTTGTATCCACACCATATCCATCCCCTCTCTTCTCGTATCCATCCACATACAGCTCTTCTCTCCCCTTATCCATATCATATCCAGTCTCTGTCTCCCTACCTGCCCATTACACCCAGCCCCATCTCCCAAACTTATTCAGTCTCACCTCCCATCTCCATACTATATTCAGCCCATCTATCCCCATCTTCCACACCATGTCCAGTTCCTTCCCATCTCGCAGACATACCCAGCCACACTATCTGCATCTCCCCTCTCTCTCTCCCCAACTCCCAAACACACCTAGTTCTCCTCTCTCCATCTCCCAAACATACCCAAACTGTCCCTATCTCTCTCATCTCCCAGTCATCCACATCTCTCCCTATCTCGCAAACATACCCAGCCTCTCTCTCCCCATCTCCCAGACATATCCAGCCTATCTCTCCTCTCCCAATCTCCACACTTTATTCAGTTCCTCCCGATCTCCTATATAATATACCAAGCCTCTCTCCCCATCTCCACACCCATAACTACCACCTCTCCTAACCCAGCCTCCCCACCACGCCCCTCTCCACCTTTACCCCATACAAAGCCACCCCGCTATTCCTCTCTATTCCCCGGAGTCCCGCTGCACAAAGGTACCTCCGTCCGCTCCAGCCCATTCAGACATTGAGAAAAACACGGTAAAAAGAGAAGAAAAGGAAATCCCGGTACGGCAGCCACTCCCGAAGCGAAGCAGAAAAGTGAATGGACTTAGATTACAAGGTTACGGCCGCGCTGGAAACAAGACTGACCCTTTTTTTGCAGGTAAAACAGGTAAGGGAAGCAAGGAGAGAGAGTGGTAAGGGAAAGAGTATGTACCGAACACTGCCTTTTTTTTTCTTTCAGGTAAAGGAGGAAGAAGGTAAGGTGAATAATGCAGTAAAGGAAGTACCTAGCATGGGTTTGTTCGTATGTATGTTCGCAGGTGGCAGTTTAGTTTTAGGTTATGTGTGTGTGTGTGTGTGTGTGTGTGTGTGTGTGTGTGTGTGTGTGTGTGTGTGTGTGTGTGTGTGTGTGTGTGTGTGTGTGTGTGTGTGTGTGTCCGGGGGCGGTGAAAAGGTTCTGAGGGGGAATATTCATGGAGTCCATCACGGTGTAAATTGATGATGCAAAATTCATAAATGTAAAATCAAGCGGCGAATGATAACAGGTAAATAAATAACACGGGCAATTGACAAAGTTGACTAAAAATATATATATGCACACAATATTCAAGGCTATCAAGATTCATAACGAGAGAATAAAAAAAAAAAAAAATGGACGAGGTAATGAACAAATAAACGTAAAAAAATAAATAAAATAAATAAATTGGCGGATAAATAAGTGACAGGTGAATGAATAACAAACAGTTGACAAAAGATGACAAAAAAAAAAAAAAAACTGATGAGACAATATAATAAATAAACGTAAACAAAAGCAAAGTCAAGTGGCGATATACGAACGACAGGTGAATAACAAAACAATTCAGTCTAACAAAAAAAAAAAAAAAAAAAAAAAAAATCCACGTTATCAAGATTAAAAAGAGAGAGGGAGGGAGGGAGTGACGGGGAGGGATGGGGAGGGAGAGTGATGCAATGTATATGGAGAGTTCAGTGAGTGATTTATGTATAGCATGTGCCAATGAATGATTCAGGAGTGTATATATGAAACACTATTTTACTGCGGTGATGGGGACGTGATATCTGACGCCTGGCTATGGGGCGGCACGCGCTGGCAGGGATGGGGGAGCAGCACTGATGGGCTGCGGCACGGGCCTGGTCGATGGTGTGACGGGAAGTGATGGGAGATGATGGGAAGTGATGGGAAGTGAAGGGAAGTTACAGGAAGTGATGGGAAGTGACGGGATGTGACGAGGAGTGACGGAAAGTGACGGGAGGTTATGGGAAGAGATGGGAAATATGAAGTGATGGGAGATGACGAGAAATTTTGGGAAGTGATAAGAAGTGATGGGGAGTGATGTGAAGTAACGGGGAGTGATGGGAAATGACGGGAAAGCACCAAGCAGCGTGACAGTTTATGCACGGGCGATTTAGATATGGTGGCGATGATAATGGTGACAGGAGGACACGTTGCCATGGTGAAGCTAATTGTTATGGTAATCTATCTATATACCCCAGGCAGGAGGTAAATAGCAGAGTCGTATATTGGACTGTACTCTGAAACATTTTTGCCCGCACACCTCGACTACTTTCAATAAGCTTTAGTTGAAGTGACACGGGTTCCTGAGGGTGTTTCTGCGGTTCAACTGATAGAGTAACCCTTTCAATGCTACAGAATTTTCCCTATAATTTCCATTAACTTCTGAGACACCTATTTTCTCTATTACACTCTTAGATAGTTCTGTAGCTTTAAAAATACAAAATTAACTTCCTATTCTTTCTTTTTCTGTGTCCGAGCAAGTGATCTTATTTTTACAGTGTTTTGAGTCTTCATAAAACGACCATAGCAGTGAAATGGTTAACAAGATTTCTATATTATTAACAGAAAAAAAAACACTCTTGAGAATCCGGAAAAATGTTACAGAGATGATTAGCCAGGTTATCACGAGTGTTTCTCCTGTTAATAATGAAGAAATCTTGTTAATCTGTCACTAGAACCGTAAAAACTCCCTTAAAAAACCCGGAGGTGGGGCGAAGAAGTGTTCCAGAATATGGTCCTAAGTTTCAATGGGCGATCACACAGCACGAGGGAGGGACAGTTTCGCAGAGTACACGGGTCTCCACACCAGGGCCCGGGGCAGAACTTCCCAAGCACCACTACATGACAACAGAAGCTTGAATCGTGCTGAATTGTTGGTCTGAAGTGTTGCCTCAGAAAGGGCACTCCCTGACGTGTTCCTTCTCACCGTCTGGGTCGTCTATTTTCCTCTTACTCTTTCCTTTCCTTTTCTCTTATTAAGCAAAATTAATGTTCTGTCTCTTTGCTGCAATATGTCCCTGACCGGTTCATAAGGGAGCAGTTCTTTCATGGCGGGTCACAATTCCTTAACGGCTTACCTGAAACTTTACGGTATTAAAGGTAAAAGAAGATGGGAGGAGAGTATCAGACAAAGGAGGGTCAGAGGAGAGAAGAGGAGGAAAAGGAGGAGGAAAAGAAAGAGGCCAACGACCAACGATGGAAAAACTATGAAGGGACATCGCAATATGATACCAATTCAATTTATGGTTGAAAATAAAAGCTTTTTTCTCTTTCTCCTTCAAAGGCTTCATTTTATAATATGGCGGTGCTCTTTTCTTCCCCGTCTCACTTTTTTTCCTCTTCTTTGTCATCTGTACCTTTTTTCCGTCGCCTCTTCAATACTCCTTTCCTTTCTGCTTTTTCTCTTTTCACTTTTTTTTCCATCCTTACTGATTTCTTTCTACTTCTCATAAAATTGATTTCTTTCTACTTCTCATAAACAATCTTCTTTCTGTACCTCTTTCCTCCTTTTCCTCCTGATTTTCTAGTTTTCCCCTCATCTATTTTTAATTCTTTCTGATTCTCTTTCTTCTTCCTCCTTTCATCCCCTTGCCTCGTTCATATATTTCTCCCTCTTCATTAGAGTTTTTATTTACTTTTCATTAATTCTTGTCTTTCACTCCTTCATTTGTCACTCCTGTTTCAATTCCTGTTTTCATCTTTCATCTTATTGTTCTCACTTATATCTTCTTCCCTCTTCCTCCTCTTCCCCGCGCTATTTTCCTCTTATTTTCCCCATTTTCCACTTTTCATCTCTCCCACTTCCATTCCTGCTTCCTAAATTCATCTAGTATTCCTGCTCTCATTGTCCATACCTTCTTACCTCTCTGCCTTCGAATCCCCCCTCTTCTTCCTCTACCTCTCACTCTTTTCGCCGTTTTCTTTTTTTTTTTCAACCCCCCACTCTCTCTCTCTCTCTCTCCCTCTCTCTCCCTTAAGCCCAAATCACTCTACGCATCAAATAAAATTCCCAGCAATGGTTCAACATTTCCTGCCCACCTTCACCTGCAAGGGAAAAAGTAAGTCCTGTGCAAGAGATTAGACAGTTACATCCCATATTCCCTTTTTCCTTCTTTTTCCAGGGAGCAGAGGCGGAGGCTGGCCGGGATTAATCTTGCCTTCTCTCTCTCTCTCTCTCTCTCTCTCTCTCTCTCTCTCTCTCTCTCTCTCTCTCTCTCTCTCTCTCTCTCTCTCCATTACTTTACTTTTTTATTTATTTATTTTTTTTTATAAAGGCTTCTGTGATATTTGTTCTTATTCTTAGTGTTTCTGTCATTTTTGGTGTTGTTGTTACTGCTACTACCACCATGACTATTGCTACTACTGTTACTGCTACTACCACCATGACTATTGCTACTACTGTTACTGCTACTACCACCATGACTATTGCTACTACTGTTACTGCTACTACCACCATGACTATTGCTACTACTGTTACTGCTACTACCACCATGACTATTGCTACTACTGTTACTGCTATTGTTGCTGCTACTACTACTATTACTGCTATTGTTGCTACTACTACTGTTACTGCTACTACCACCATGACTATTGCTACTACTGTTACTGCTACTACTACTACTACTGCTTTTACTATTATTATCACTACCATTATTATTATTACTATTACTACTTCTACTACTACTGCTACTACTACTACTACTACTATTACTGCTACTACTACTATTACTAGTACTACCACTACTGCTACTGCTACTGTACTGCTGCTACTACTACTGTTACTGCTATTGTTGCTACTACTACTACTGCTGCCACTACTACTACTACTACTACTACTACTACTACTACTACTACTACTACTACTACTAATACCTCCACCCCATGTTTATTGATGTGTCAATTAGGGGCTCCATTACTTGGAGGTCATTAGCCCCAGCTCTCGCTAATGACTGTGGCATCCAACCATATCTAATACTCTATAATATAAACATTAGTTGTTAACTATAAATTCACTCTACCTCTACTCTATCTACTACTGCTTTTACTATTATTATCACTACCATTATTATTATTATTACTATTACTACTACTACTACTACTGCTACCACTATTACTACTACCACTATTATTACTACTACTACTACTGTTACTACTACTACTACTACTACTACTACTACTGCTACTACTACTACCACTACTGCTACTACTACTACTGTTACTACTACTACTACTACTACTACTACTACTGCTACTACTACTACTGTTACTACTACTACTACTACTACTGCTACTACTACTACTACTACTACTACTACTGTTACTACTACTACTACTACTACTACCACCACCACTACACTATCCCTCTTCATCTTCTTTCCTCTCCTCCTCCTCCTCCTCCTCCTTATCGCGGACATTTGCTGCGTTAATAATTGCATAATTATGGGGGACTTTAATCTTCCGGTCACGAGGTGGGGTGAACCACTGACGGCTCACGCAGGCCAGCATCTCTACGGGAGTATCCTTGAAAGCTCCCTCCACCAGCACGTCATGCATCCGACGAGAGGTAACAATATCCTAGATATTGTTTTAACAACTGGTGAAGAGTCAGTAAAAGACCTAAAAATTGGACCAGAACTGAGTTCCAGCGATCATCGTAGCTTACTTTTCACCATAAATATTGACAAAGCTAAAGTAAGCGAAAGTAAAGAAAAAGTGCCAGACTATCGGCGTGCTAACTTTGAGAGACTTCGCATGCAGCTTGCATCCATAGACTGGAATGAACTGCTGGAAACACCAGACATAAACAACGCATGGGAAGTCTTTGCTAAAAAGTTAAATGAAACTACGTTTTAGTGTGTACCGCAACGAAACAGACGGAAGGTAAAAAACACCAAACCGAAATGGTGGAACAATGAAATTAGATGCTGCCTTCTGGCTAAGAAAAATGCGTACCACAAATACATACTAACACAAAATAATGATGATAAACTAGAGCACGACAGATTACGTAGAAAAACTAAAAGCTGATCAAATGCAGCAAAAAATCTGTCGAAGCTCAGATCGCGAACTCATGTAAAACGAACCCAAAAGAATTTTACAGTTATGTAAAAGCAAAAAGGGTCGTAACATCAACGATTGGTCCATTAATAACAGAAAATGGTAAACAAATAACAAGCGAAACAGACATGGCGAATACCCTGAACGAGTACTTTTCAACCGTCTTCACGACTGAGGATGCTGAATTCAGGGCAGTCTGCAGACCCCCACGCCTCAGTCACGAGGCACCACGCTGCCAGACTTCACCATCACAGAAAGTGAAATCCTCTCAGTCACAAAGAGCATGAACGTAAACAAAACACCCGGGCCAGACAAGATATCACCCAGGCTTCTTAAAGAAGCAAGAAATGAGCTCGTGAAACCGCTTACAATTTTATTCAATAAAACTTTGCTAGCAAGGGTAAAGTTCCCCACGAATGGAAACTAGCAAATGTCACGCCAATCTTTAAAAAAGGAAATAAATCTCTCCCAGCCAATTACAGGCCGATCAGTCTCACTTCAGTAGTGTGTAAGCTGATGGAAACAATAATTAGAGATAAAATTGTTAAATATTTAGAAGAAAATAAAATCATAAAGGATTCGCAACACGGTTTCAGAATCAAGCGCTCCTGCTTAACAAACTTACTAGACTTCTTTTATGAAGTTTTTAACTCGTATGACGAGACAAAAGCTGTTAATATTATCTACCTTGATTTCCAGAAAGCTTTCGACACTGTTCCTCATAAGAGACTCATCAGTAAAGTAAAAGCTCACGGCATTGCCGGAAACACCCTGAAATGGCTGAGAGACTGGCTCTCTAACAGAAAACAGCGTGTTGTAATAAATGGAAAAGAGTCAGAGTGGCATAAGGTAAATAGCGGCGTTCCTCAAGGCTCTGTATTAGGACCAGTACTCTTCATAATGTACATAAATGATACTGATGAAGGGATAAACTGCAAAATAAGTAAATTTGCAGACGACACCAAAATAACAAGTAGAGTTACGTCTGTGTCACAATGGCAGGAACTGCAGTGTGACCTCAATAAACTAACAAGCTGGGCAGAAAAATGGCAGATGATATTCAATATAGAAAAGTGCAAAATTCTACATATCGGAAGCAACAATGTTCAGGCGAGGTATGTAATGAATAACATGCCACTGTCAAGTGCTGATAAAGAAAAAGATCTTGGTGTCGTTGTGTCAAACGACCTAAAGCCGAGTCAACACTGCACAGAAACAGTAAAGACGGCAAATAAATTAGTAGGGTTCATTGGAAGAACCTTTGAATTTAAATCAGAAAAGGTTATACTTGCCTTATATAACTCACTGGTGCGCCCTCATCTAGAATACTGTGTACAGTTCTGATCACCATACTACAAAAAAGACATTGAAAAACTAGAAAAGATACAGCGCAGAGTCACAAAGATGATTCCAAGATTGCGCAATAAGCCGTATGAGGAACGACTGGAAGAACTAAACCTATTTAGTTTAACAAAGCGCAGGATAAGAGGAGACCTAATTGAAGTGTTCAAAATTTTCAAAGGATATAGTAACATTGATGCACATAAATATTTTACCATTGATCATTCTAACCTAACAAGAAATAATGGATTCAAGATTATACCCAAACGTTTTAAATCCCACGAGGCCAAACATTTTTTCTTTAATCGTATAGTAAATATATGGAATAAACTTCCTGCCGAAATTGTAAACAGCAATACTATTGAATCATTAAAAAATAAAATAGACAAATATTTAAAAGCAAATCCCCAACAAGCTCTCTTCTTGTCCGAATAATTACTAAATTCACTATTAAACTCTTATTCAAAAGACACCATTTTTAATATAAATTGTTTAACTTTCAGATAGGCGTATAGAGTTCACCGTAGGGTGAATAGTAGAACTTCCTTTCATCTTTTCCTATGAAAATTTCCATGTCAGTTTTTCCATACTGCATGGTACTTTTCCCAACTATTTCCATGCCAGCGCAAGCTGGAGGGAGTGGTGGGTGGGGAGGAGCCTTCTGCTATGCTGTCCTGTCTCTCTTCACTGTAGCTAGTTAGAAGTAGTTACCAAACAGCCTTGCAAGGACCAAAAGGTCTGTTGCTGTTTGGCTTTCCTTTGTATTCCTTTGTATTCCTCCTCCTCCTCCTACTACTACTACTACTATTACTACCACAGTTGACGCTGCTACTAGCACTAATACTACTACTGCTACTTCTTACAAATATCCCTTGTATATATATTCCAACAGTTACACTCTACATCAAATACAACTGGAATACTATCGATACTACTACCAGTACTAACAGGAAGAAGATAAATCAACAACAACAAAGACAACAACAACATCTCGTGGTCCCGGCAGCAGGAGAGCCAAATTTCTTACAAGCGAGCGTTGGTGTAACTTTCGTGAACAAATATTGGAAGTCTCATTCCCATCCTCGTCGTGTTTGCCCAGAGCTGACCTTGAAGGGAGAATAGAAATATAGCATTTTCATTACTCGTTCCCGATCAAACACCACACTCCCCGCCCGCCATCTTGTTCTGTTTTATTTACTCGGTGATTTTTTTTAATTTTTTTTCTCTCTCTTATTTCGTCTTGTTTGTTTTTATCTTTTTCTTCTTTTAATTTTTTTCTGTTTTCTCTTTTACATATTTTTGTTTTTTTCTCTTAACTTAAATTTTCCGTCTTTTTTCTCATATTTTTTTTTGTTTTTTTCTTTTGCACTTCTTTTTTTCTCTATTTTCCTTCTCCTCTCATACTGCTTTTCCTTCTTTCTTTTCTCTTCACTTTTCATTCTTCTCTTCAACTTTCTTTTTTTCTCTTCATTTTCCTTCTCTCTTCTCTCTTATACATTTTTACTTCTTCCTTCTTTCTGTTACAAGTTTCCTTTCTTCTCAATTATTTCCCATTTCTTCTGTTTTAATTTTTTTCTTTCCTCTCCCTTACACTGCTTTTCCTTCTTTTCTCTTTCGATATAATATCCTCCTGTATCTTTTACTCTGATCCTTCGAGTTTTCTTTTCCTCTCCTTCTTCATTATCCGTTTCTTTTTTTCCGTATCTTTCTCCTTTTTTATGATTTTCTTTTCTTCTTCTCATTCCGTTTCGTTTCGTTTATCATTCCTTCTGTGTGTTTATTCTCTTTTATATTTGAATTTTCCTTTGCGTTAACCACCATCCATCATTCTTTGTCCTTTTCACTTTTCCTTTTCCTGTTTTTCATCTCCCACCACCACCACCACCACCACCACCACCACCACCACCACCACCACAGTGCCCTCTCATTCCAAGATGAAGTGGTGAAAAAGAAGAATGAGGGTGAATAATACACATAAAATAAACCATATAACTAATACACACACCATAGATAGATAGATAGATAGATAGATAGATAGATAGATGAATAGATTACAGCAAGAGAAACGACGAATCCAAAACTAAATATACACAAGAAACTAAC